>NC_057795.1:563700926-564000926 GCF_018294505.1 Triticum aestivum | reverse complement strand
TTTTCGCGTATACCATTGTTTAGATGGATGACGATGTATTTGCAAGTAATCAAGGACATGTATCACTATTTTCAAGATGATGACGAGAGACCACTTTGTGTTGGATGATGATTATGATGAGACTATTTGTATGTATATGCTATGATTATATTCGTGGTCTCGCATGCATTTGTATGTGTATCATGATGACATTTCTATGTGCTAAAGATTCTTCTATAAAGCCTGTTCAAATACAAAACAAATATGCCCAAAAAAACAAAAAACATGTTAAATTAGCAGTAGCGAGTGTATAGAAGTTAGCAGCAGCGCCTCTATAGGAGTAGCGTGTTGCTGCAAAGGGCGCTAGGGCTACTAGCAGTAGCGTGCTCCCAGTAACCGTGCTGCTGCTACACTTGTGTAGCAGTAGCGCCGGTGGCAACGCGCTACTGCTATACGTTAGCTGTAGTACCTTATTAGTAGCGCCCCACCCCGCGCTATTGATACACCTAAAACCCGCGCTGCTGCTAGCCTTTTCCCTAGTAGTGGGTGGAAGACTCGGCCTTATGCCTGGTGTTTTGTTCCACACTTGCCGCCCTAGTTTCTGTCATACCGGTGTTATGTTCCCGAATTTTGCGTTCCTTAAGCGGTTGGGTGATTTATGGGACCCCCTTGACAGTTCGCTTTGAATAAAACTCCTCCAGCAAGGCCCAACCTTGGTTTTACCATTTGCCTCACCACCACCTATACCCTTCCCTTGGGTCAGCCAACCCGAGGGTCATCTTTATTTTAGCCCCCCCGGGCCAATGCTTGTCTAAGTGTTGGTCCGAACCGAGCCGCCTGCGGGGCCACCACGGGGAAACTCAAAGTCTGGTTTTACTCGTAGCCTGTCTCATCCGGTGTTGCACTGAGAACGAGATATGTGCAGCTCCTATAGGGATTGTCGGCGCATCGGGTGGTCTTGCCGGACTTGTTTTACCATTGTCGAAATGTCTTGTAAACCGGGATTCCAAGTCTGATCGGGTCTTCCTGGGAGAAGGAATATCCTTCGTTGATCGCGAGAGCTTATCATGGGCTAAGTTGGGACACCCCTGCAGGGTATAAACTTTCGAAAGCCGTGCCCGCGGTTATGCGGCAGATGGGAATTTTTTAATGTCCGGTTGTAGATAACTTCACACCAGATCCGAATTAAAACGCATCAACCGCGTGTGTAGCCGTGATGGTCTCTTTTCGGCGGAGTCCGGGAAGTGAACACGGTTTTTGGGTTATGTTTGACGTAAGTAGGAGTTTAGGATCACTTCTTGATCATTGCTAGCTTCACGACCGTTCCGCTTGCTCTCTTCTCGCTCTTATTGGCGTATGTTAGCCACCATATACGCTTAGTCGCTGCTGCAACCTCACCACTTTACCCCTTCCTTTCCCATTAAGCTTTGCTAGTCTTGATACCCATGGTAATGGGATTGCTGAGTCCTCATGGCTCACAGATTCCTACAACAACAATTGCAGGTACAGGTTGTGAGATGATCATCATGCGAGAGCGATGTTTGCTTGTTTTGGAGTTCGTCTTCTGCTTCTTCTTCGATCAGGGGATAGGTTCCAGGTCGGCAGCCTGGGCTAGCAGGGTGGATGTCGTTTGAGTTTCTGTTTGTGTTTCATCCGTAGTTGAATGTTGCTCTTATGTATTGTGATGTTGTATTCGTGTGGCATTATATGCCTCTTGTATGTATCCCCATCTATTATGTAATGTTGATGTAATGATATCCACCTTGCAAAAGCGTTTCAATATGCGGTTCTATCCTTGTTGGGGCCTTCGAGTCTCTTTAGGATAGTATCACATATTGGGCGTGACAAGTTGGTATCAGAGCCTCGATCGACCATAGGAGCCCCCTTGATTGATCGTGTAGTTTGGCCGTTGTTGAGTCTAGAAGAAAACTTTTTCTGAGTCTAGTTATATCGGAGAGTAGGCATTCTTTTTAATCCTCAACCCCTTCATCGCTCTGGTCAGGAATCTTTTCGTAGGTGTTTTGAACTACTCCTCTTCCTTTCAATTTTTTCTTTAGGATCACGCGGTTAGTTTCGTGAGTTGTCCATCCTCTTTTATTTGTTGCATTTCTCGTCAAGTCGACTCGAGCCTCTTCATCTTTGCAAGCTCAATCCTCAGTTGTTTTCTTTTCCCACCCACCCACCCCTTTTTCATCTCGGAGCCGGAGTCTGTAATCGAGTATCCATCCTATTCGTGCGGAGCCTCTTCAGTCTTCCCTCAATTATTTCAACCGGTGAATTCTCGTCTCGTTCGTCATTCTTCATCCCTTTCTTTTTCCGGTGCACTCAATTCAAGTTTTTCGGGTTGATCATTTTCTTTTCCTTGGATCAAGTGTTGTCCTTGCTCGTTTGCCTCTCGCCATTCAATCATTCCGGAGTTTGGAAGACATCTCAGGAGATTCATCTGTGTTCCAATTAATTCGAGGGTGTCACCTCTTTCAAATATTTCATTTGTTCCGGTGCATCATCTATTTGTTCATCATCCCTTTCCAACAGTGTTTTTCTCTTTAGTGGGCCCTAACCCACAGGTTTTTTTCCCAGGATCTTACCTGACTCTTCTAATTCTCCCGGAGTTATTCTCATATTCTTTTCAAAGTGTGACATAAGAATGAATTTCATCAGTCAGATGCTTTTCCAAGATCGATTTCAAGTCATTTTTCATTGTTGGCTCATCATCTCTGCTTTTCATTCTCCCGGAGCATATCAGTAATTTTGGTGGCGTTCCTCGTCGTCATTTCAAGATTGAAGAAGAGTTTTTCCTCATAATCTTGTCTGTCATATCGAAGTTTCGTGGTTCTAGCTTCATATTATCCTCTCAAATTATTCCATTTATCAGATATTCTTTTCCTACCCATCCGGAGTATGTCAGAAGTTGTTTTTCCATTTCTTTTCACCGGAGGCCATCATTCCAGCTATCGTTCTATATTTATCCTAGCGTATCTGTCAAGTATTCTTTATCAGCTCATGATCTCTTTGTCCTTTTGCATCTAAATCCCCTCGAGCATATTGGTTCTTCTAATCCTTCCTGCTGTTTCATTCTCTTTCGTCAGTCATTTCCGAATTCTAACGGTGGTTCGTTCAAGATTCATTTTCCTTGATTATCATATCAATTTCTTTCGTTCTTTCAAATCCTACCGGCGGTTCACGAAGACTTTCTCAAGTTTTGTGCTATATCCCCCGTAAATCCTTTTTCCAATAGGAATAAGTAGTATGCGAAAATCCATTGATTGTCATCAATTTATTTTGATGAAGGATAAGCATACAATAAATATTATTCTTATTTCCTCAAAGTGATTAATCCCTTCCTACGGAGTTTGTTCTTGATGAATAAATTCTAGTTCCAAGTGTTTTCATCTTTTCTTTTCCGGAGTTTAAATTTCCTCGGCCATCTCGTCGGAACCTCCATCTAAATCACCGCAAGGCTCATCTTATTCTTTCTTCCTTCTTTCTATCTCATCATTTTTTTGTCACCGGAGTTCTTCATGGTGGTTCTTCATGACTTAATTCACTCTTCAAGTGTTCATCAAGATTATTTTGGAGGAGCTCAAGTATCTTTTCTTCTCGCATCTCGAAGTGCAATTAATTCTCCGTATTCTTGTGAAGTGGGGTTTTGCATTTCTTCGTTCTTCTCAGCTATCCAATCATTTCCGTTTGTGGCCGGTTATCACCTCATAATTTCTGAGATGTTATCCATAAGTCCACAACAAGCTTATTCTCTCGTTGTTGATTTCCTCAACAACTCCGTTCTAACCTTCTTCTAAGGATGCTATCGAATTCATTCGTGGTGGAAGTTGTTCTTCTCTTATCCGTTCTTTTCATTCCACTATTTCAATTCTCCCGGAAGCTTTGCGTGCTTATCTTGTCAAGTGTCATTCCATCCTGTGAATTTCATGTTCTATTCTTTCCTTGTTCAGTCAGAGTTCTACCTAAATCCTTTCAGTCTTATCCGTTTCTTATCTCGTTCTAACCGGAGTGGTTTCATAGTCTATCTGATACCGTGAGCTTTCAATCGTTGTCATTCTCGTCGTTCCTCTCTTCTTCTAGAGTTCTCTCGATTCTTTGCTTCTTCTCTTGAGTTCTTGTTTCACCTCATCCCTTTTCTCTTCCATCTCGTTCCTAAGATCTCGGGACGAGATCTCTTGTTAGTGGAGGAGTGTTGTAACGCCCTGGATTCGATGCGCTAGGTGTCTTCCAGTTATTCGCCGTCATTGCCATGTCATTTTCTTGCATGTTGCATATTGCCATGTCAACATGTGCATCTCATTTTGCATACGTGTTCGTCTCATGCATCCGAGCTTTTTCCCCGTTGTCCGTTTTGCAATCCGGCACACCTATGTCCTCCGGCGTCCTCCTTTTTGTCTCCTGTTGTGAGCGGGTGTTAAACTTTCTCGGAATGGCCCGAGGTTTGCCAAGCGGTCTTGGTATAGCACCGGTAGACCGCCTGTCAAGTTTCGTGCCATTTGGAGGTCGTTTGATACTCCAACGGTTAACCGGGTAACTACAAAGGCCTCTTTTGTGTTGCATCCCAACACCCCTCCAAAGTGGCCCAAAACCAATCCTAACCCCCTCCATGCTCTCGCTCGTTCGATCATGATCGTGTGGGCGAAAACCGCACCTCATTTGGAGTCTCCTAGCTCCCAGAATCTATAAATATGCCCTCCCCGTCCAAATTCGCGGATGATTTCCCCCGAAACCCTAGCAAACTCCTCCCCGCGCCGCTAGATGTGTCCGCGTCACGCCGGACGTGTCCGACCCGCTCCGCCGCCGCCATGTGTCGCCGACCAACTCGCCCGCGCCCGCGCGGGGCCCCCCGGCCCACTCCGCCGCTCGGCGCCTCCCGCGCCCGAGTGTCGCGCCACCGCCGGGCCCCACCGCCCGCGCCGGAGCACCTCGCCGCCCCGCCGCCGAACCTCATCGCCGCCGCCGCGCCTCCCTCCGCTCCGCCCGGCGCGGCCCGCACCGCCTCGGCGCCCCTCGCCGGCCCCCGGATCCGCAGCCCCGCGGCCGGGCGCCCTCCGCCGGTCGCCGTTCCGCCGCGAGCTCCGCCGGCCGTGGCCCCGCGCTCGGCGGTCGCCACCCTGCCCGTCGGCGACCTCCTCCGACCTCCGCCGCCCCGGATCCCGCTCCTCCCCAAGCTCAGGCCGCCGCCCCCCTCGTCTCCGGCGACCTACCCCGGCGAACCTCGAAAACCGTGCCCGATCCAGATCTGAAGGTTGACCCCGAAAATATCCTAAGTCCCTGATATTTTGACATTTTGTGCCCATGTTCATCGCATCGTAATTCTGCATCCGTAGCTTCATTTTGCGTGCATAATATGTCAAAATGTTCTTCATGAGATGATCTTCATTTCATTCCATTGTGCCATGCTTGTTTGAGATCATCTTGATGCCCGAATCATCGTTGCAAGAGTGCTATATGATGTTAATCTCCTGAAACTGTTATAACTTGGTGATTTGTCATTTTTGTTCTATTTGATGTGTGCATCCTATGAGCATGAGTCCTACATGAGTTTTGATCTAAGATATGCCATCTTTAAAGTGGTTACATCCATGTATTTTTGTGAGTCTTTTAGTGAGTGCATCAAGCTTGTTAAGTAGGGTACTTGCTGTTGCTGTTTTGCTAGACTGAATCTGTTATTTCGTGATGCTATGTAAACCTGCTGCTACAAGTCATTCTATGCATAATATGGAGATGATCACTAATTTTTTTTGTTACACATGTCTTGCTCTATCCATACATGCCCCTGGATGAATTTATAGCCTGCTGTATCTTGTTGTAATCTTGCTCTCAAGTTGCTAAATAATGTTGCTGTCAGCCTGTTAACATTAAGTTCAGATTTGCCATGTGTTTTGCTAGTGATCCATGCACCCTATGAACTTGCTCTTGCAATGCTTAGATTCATAAAGGTGCATTCTTATTGTTGGTCACCTTGTAATGCCATGTATTGCTCTGTGGTGAGTGGTTCAAGCTCACCAACATGCCTACTTATTGTTGTTCCTGCCATGTTTGAATCTGTCATATAACTTGCCATGTTTAAATGGGTGCCATCATATTTTCTGTGCCCTTTTGGCTCATGATCAGTAAGGGACTTTTGTTCTATGCATTTAGTAGTATCATTACATGTCTTTGTTTGCCATGATAAGTTCCTGTAACATGTTGCTTTATAGCTCTAAACATTGCAACCTGATGTTATTTCTGCTAAGTCTGAAACTGTTATTATATGAAATCTTGCCATGTGTTTTGGAGCATGTTCTAGTGATTTCTGTAGATAGCTCAGTGTTAATGTTTTGTCATGCTTTACCTGTACATCAAGCCCATGTCTGTTTTTCTAATGTTGAGATGCCCTAGCATATTGTTTTGATGCTTGCATTATGCCTAGTTGCTGTTTTGGACAACTTGTCCTTTAAACTTGTTTCATGTGTGAGTGTTGAACCGTTGCTCCGTTTTTAGTGTGCTCTATATGAAACTTGCTTGATTTTGCATGTAGTTTCATATTATCATGTTGCATCCATGTTTTGAGAGTGTTTGCTTGATGTTTGTATGCATTTTGCATCAATGCCATGTTTAACTTGTTTTGCTCATATCTTCTAAGCCGTAGCTCCGAATTAAATGAACTTTATATGTAACTTGACTAGAATCTCGTGTAGATCATCTTGGTGCATCTTAACTTGCTGTTTAACAACTTGAACATAAGGTTTATTCAGATCTGGACCAATTTCGAAATTTGCATATGAGGACTTACTGGAATTATTATATGTTGTTCCCGGCCTCATTTAAACTTGCTTTGATGTGTTGCTCTTGTATGCATCATCCCTTGCCATGAGTAGCTTCATGTAGCTTTGTCATGCATCATACTTGGATGAGCATCATGCCTTGTTCACGTGTGGTGTGTTTTCCATGTTGTGTGCTTCTTCTCGATAGTTCCTGTTTCATTGTGATCGTGAGGATTCGTTCGTCTATGCTTGGTTCGTCTACGTGGGATCGTCTTATTCACGGACTCGTTCTTCTTCCTTGCGGGATTTCAGGCAAGATGACCGCTAGCCTGGATCTCACTACTATCATTGCTATGCTAGTTGCTTCGTTCTATCGCTATGCTGCGCTACCTATCACCTGTTTATCAAGCCTCCCAATTTACCATGTCAGCCTCTAACCTTTTCACCCTTCCTAGCAAACCGTTGCTTGGCTATGTTACCGCTTTTGCTCAGCCCCTCTTATAGCGTTGCTAGTTGCAGGTGAAGTTGAAGATTGCTCCATGATGGACAGGATTATGTTGGGATATCACAATATCTCTTATTTAATTAATGCATCTATATACTTGGTAAAGGGTGGAAGACTCGGCCTTATGCCTGGTGTTTTGTTCCACTCTTGCCACCCTAGTTTCTGTCATACCGGTGTTATGTTCCCGGATTTTGCGTTCCTTACGCGGTTGGGTGATTTATAGGACCCCCTTGACAGTTCGTTTTGAATAAAACTCCTCCAGCAAGGCCCAACCTTGGTTTTACCATTTGCCTCACCACCACCTATACCCTTCCCTTGGGTCAGCCAACCCGAGGGTCATATTTATTTTAGCCCCCCCGGGCCAATGCTTGTCTAAGTGTTGGTCCGAACCGAGCCGCCTGCGGGGCCACCTCGGGGAAATTCGAAGTCTGGTTTTACTCGTAGCCTGTCTCATCCGGTGTTACCCTGAGAACGAGATATGTGCAGCTCCTATCGGGATTGTCGGCGCATCGGGTGGTCTTGCTAGACTTGTTTTACCATTGTCGAAATGTCTTGTAAACCAGGATTCCAAGTCTGATCGGGTCTTCCTGGGAGAAGGAATATCCTTCGTTGATCGCGAGAGCTTATCATGGGCTAAGTTGGGACACCCCTGCAGGGTATAAACTTTCGAAAGCCGTGCCCACGGTTATGCGGCAGATGGGAATTTGTTAATGTCCGGTTGTAGATAACTTGACACCAGATCCGAATTAAAACGCATCAACCGTGTGTGTAGCCGTGATGGTCTCTTTTCGGCGGAGTCCGGGAAGTGAACACGGTTTTTGGGTTATGTTTGATGTAAGTAGGAGTTCAGGATCACTTCTTGATCATTGCTAGCTTCACGACCGTTCCGCTTGCTCTCTTCTCGCTCTTATTTGCGTATGTTAGCCACCATATATGCTTAGTCGCTGCTGCAACCTCACCACTTTTCCCCTTCCTTTCCCATTAAGCTTTGCTAGTCTTGATACCCATGGTAATGGGATTGCTGAGTCCTCGTGGCTCATAGATTCCTACAACAACAGTTGCAGGTACAGGTTGTGCGATGATCATGACGCGAGAGTGATGTTTGCTTGTTTTGGAGTTCGTCTTCTGCTTCTTCTTCGATCAGGGGATAGGTTCCAGGTCGGCAGCCTGGGCTAGCAGGGTGGATGTCGTTTGAGTTTCTGTTTGTGTTTCATCCGTAGTCGGATGTTGCTCTTATGTATTGTGATGTTGTATTCGTGTGGCATTGTATGCCTCTTGTATGTATCCCCATCTATTATGTAATGTTGATGTAATGATATCCACCTTGCAAAAGCGTTTCAATATGCGGTTCTATCCTTGTTGGGGCCTTCGAGTCTCTTTAGGATAGTATCGCATATTGGGCGTGACAAAATCCAAACCTTCAAAACCCCAAAGTGATTGAGCATCACTAAAGAGATTGATCCTGTGTGGATCCGACGCTTGTTACCTTTGAAGACCGTGCTTCTTCCAGACGGTTAGGCGTCAAGGTCTAGAGCATCCAAGAGGAATTTTGGATCGCCGAGTGACCAAGTTTGTGAAGGTCTGGAAGTCACCTGAAGACTTACCACGAGTAATTGGGCGAGGTCTGTGTGACTTTAGCTCAAGGAGAATACGGTGAGGACTGTGTGTCCGCGACTGTTTGTCCTCGAGTTTAAATACCCAGCCTCTCCAACCAGATGTACAACTGAGACAGCAGTTGGAACTGGTCTACCAAATCATTGTCTTCACCGAGCTTACTGGTTCTATTTCCTCAACTCTTTCATTTCCTCATAACTGTTGTTGTGTGCTTGTTCATATCTGTTTGAAGACTTTGACCGAAGACTTTCTCAATTTCCCCAGTTCAATTTCTGTAGTCTGTCCGTCTTTATCTTGTATTATCTTGTGCTTACGCTTTCTGTACTCTGTGCTTGTCTTCATTTCATCATGATGACTATGCGTGTGTTCTGCTATGTTTACTTATGAGTACTTATTCCGCTGCAAGTAGTTCTTCATTTAGGAATTTCCTCACCAGCAAATTCCTTAGTGAAATATTCATAAAAATCGCCTATTCACCCCCCTCTAGTTGATATAACGCACTTTCACTTAATAAATTTGCACACTAAGTTTGTACTAAGGATGGCAGTAAGGCCATCGTGTTGAGTTGGGCCATGAGTTAGTCGGGTAGTGATCGTCGTAAGGATCACAAGTTTGTTGTCGGGTTGTGATCGCCGTAAGGATCATGGGTTTGTTGTTAAGATATGCACGTTGGTGGTCTAGAAATGATCACATCCGTTAAGCAAGTCCGTGGGACGAGTATTAGTTGAGCATATTCACAGCGTGTTGGATATATTGTTGCATTGATGTTAAATGGTTAAATATCATGATATTGTTTGTCATTATGTTTATGCTTGTTGTGAGCTTACAAGTACATTCAATGTACTGACCTGGCGTGTCATGCCAGATTTCAGGAAAGTCTCGTTGGAAAGGAGTGCTGTCCGATTCTAGATTGTGTCCACATTGGTGTCCCTGTGCTATGGAGTTCCGCTACGATGTTGTTCCGCTGTCGTGTAGATTGTCATGATTGAGGACCCTTTATGTTCACTAAATAATGTACGTATTGTTTAGCCGCACCGTGTGTTCCGCTTGGCCTTGCTAACTGTTGTAATATAAACTATGCTCTGCTAGCATGAATAGAGCAGTTGTTTTTCTGTACCAAGTTGTTGTGTTTTGCCAGAAGACAAGGTCTCTGGGCTGGCAATGCAAGGTAAACCAGTCGCTCTGAGCCGGGGTGCCACACCGCGTTGAATGCGTGACGTGGGGATCGTGCATGGGGTGACCGAAGCATGCCTGTGTCATCTTGCGATGAATAGTAAAGAGGCGGCTTGCGTGCCCCTTTAAGACCGCAGTGCCGCTGCTCATTTACTTTCTTTGTCTTGGAACCATCCTTCCACGTTTCCCACTTCGCCCGCCCCTTGCGCCACGTACGCCGCATGCACGGCATGGGGTAGGTGACAGGCGCATGGAATATGGGAAGGCGCGCGCGGGGGCCGATACCCATGCGCCTTCAATTGGGCGAGGAGGGCGGTCGACGGCCTCGCCTGCTGCCACCTTAATGAGCCGGATTTGAGTGGGCCCTGTTTGGGGGCGTAGAGCCAGTCCTTTGGCCTCCTCTTACCAACTATAAAAAGGGGACTCAGGGGTAGGAGGAAAAGCATCTCCTTGCGTCTCCCTTTTTTCTCCATCTTCATCCATAGTCATGGCGAGGGGGCGTGGCCGAGGCCATTCTTCTGTGGAGGTGACCAGGTCCTCCTCCCGCCAGAGAGCTTCGGCGGTCAAGGAAGAGCTCAATGCTCAGGGTGAAGGCCACGCTCGAGGCGAGGCCGCTGCCCAGGGTGGAGGCCACGCTTCGTCTTCCCCTGGCGTTCGCGAGCGTGCTGGAGGTCGACCAGCCACCGCGACTGAGGCTTCACATGAAGGGGTGTTACCACGGCGACATGTGGGTGAACACAAGGTTCCCCGACCCTCAAGTGATGCTCCTTCGCTGGGGCTGGAATTTTTTTTCACGCGCCCATTGCCTGATGGATGGGCACGTCCTCTGCTTCAAGATGGTGGAGAGTGATTTTCTCTCCGTCAAGGTTTCCGGGCGCTTGGGACACAGGCTAGGGTGTTGTGCGGAGAGCTCGACTGATGGCGAAAGCTCCCCTTCGGGGGAGAGTGACGAGGAGGACAACGACAGTGACGACGAGGGCGGCGGGCGGGAGGATGATGGGTCCGACTAGGCGTCGGACCTGCCGTCCCCAGGCGGCGCTGGCAGTAGTAGCATCTGCACCTGGCCCTTCCTCCTAGGGTGGGGCCAGCTCCTTGAACTTCTCGGGGTCGCCTCCTTGGGCGGCTGGCGTGGGAAGGTCAGAGAAGGCGAAGAAGGCGGGTGGTGGGCCATCAAGTCGGAGTACGATGGCACCAATGCCTTCATAGCATATTGGCGGCCTGCTGCCTCATCTTCCAGCTCTTCTCCCGGCACCATCATCACCAGCCCTCTCCTGGGCAGCCGCCGATATGTTCTCTTGGTGTCTTCTGCTGCTCGTACCTTGCTTAGGCGTTGCTTTTTCCCTCCTGTCATCTTGTTCCGTTTCCTGAGGAGAGGGACAACAAAGGGATTATGGGCATCTTATCTCTTTTTAGTTTGTATGCCTACGGGCCTTAGTTAAATTTAAAACTTGTAAACCCCTTGCTCATGTTTACATTCCATATGAACTGTACCTGTATGGAACATATTAATGAAAAAAGGGTGCTTGCTGGGTTCACTACAAAAAAATACACTTCCGTGATGATACGTGTTTGTCACAGTAAGTCACGTTTTTTTGTCATGCATGTACATCCATGATGATTTTATGACAGAATCAAGATAGTCATACATGTGCTGTCGTAGAAGTGTTCCATGACATTACCAAAATTATCATCACGGAAGTGTCCACTTCCATGACGATAAATCGCGCGTCACAGAAGTGCTTTCGTCAAGGGTGACCGATACGTGGCATCCACCGTAACGGAACACCGTTAAGCTATCGGGTCGGGTTTTGGATCCGATAACCCGTTAACAGCCCTGACCAATGGGGATTTTCCACGTGTAAAATCATCATTGGCTGGAGGAGACATGTGTCAGCTCCACGGTGGCACAGGTGTCACTCATCCAATGGGCGAGACGCGCCTATGATATGTTGACACGTGGACCGGCCCATCAAGTTTAAATGGGCCGGCCCAACTAAAGGCCCACAAGATTTTGCGGACCATAATGGGCCGGCCCAGCTAAAGGCCCACGAGATTTTGTGGACCATAATGGGCTGGCCCACCTAAAGGCCCACAAGATTTTGCGGACCATAATGGGCCGACCCAGGTAAAGGCCCACAAGATTTTTGTGTGCCATGATGGGCCGGCCCAGGTAAAGGCCCCCAAGATTCTTGCGGATCATAATGGACCGGCCCAGCTAAAGGCCCACGAGATTTCACCGACATTAATGGGCCGGCCTAGCTGTAGGCCCACAAGATTTTGAGGACCCTAGTAGGCCGGCCCATTAACTGGCTGCCATGTTTTGGGCCAAATGCCGACACATATTTGATCCGATCCATTAATGGCCTGCCATGTTCCGGGCCTAATAATGGCCCATATAAGACCCGGCCCGTTAAAGGCCTACCATGTTCTGGGCCAAATTACGGCCCAGATCAGGCCCGTCCCTTTAAGAGGCTTTGAGCTAAATTATGGCCCATATCAGATTCGGCCCATCAACTGGACGCTATGCTTTTGGGCCCACTTGCTAAAGGCTCATTTAGTAATTCAGCTTGATATTAGTTTTGGCATGTTAAGGGCCCGTTTAACATTTCGGCCCTATACTAATTTTGGCCTGTTTAAGGCCCGTAATATAGTTGGGCCTAACTACGACCCGGTTTGCATCCGGCCTGCTCGCAGCCGATATCTGATTGGGCCAAACAAGGATCGAGACAATTTTGTCCTGTTAAAAGCCCATGATTTGATTCGCACAATCATGGGCTGGGGTCCATTTCGGGCTGCTGCTGGCCCGTGAGTTGTTGGACACGTTTCAGGCCCAACCTACTTCTCAGCCTCCTAAAAGCCCATTGAGTTTTCTTGAGAAAAGAGGGCCGGGGGTTACTCGGCCTATTAAAGGCCCAAATCTACTAGTGGGCCAGTTTACTTTTGGCCTTTTAACGGACCAAGATGATGGGGCCCATGATGCGGATCATACATCGTGATTGCATGACGGCCCGATTATGTACCGTAATTTTACGGTTTGGCCGGTTTACTGCGAAGACATGATATATATACTGTAAAATAACTGCATCATCGTGAATAAGAAAAAACCTAGACTATACAATAAAGAAATTACGGCAGATTACATACACTGGGCATCAAAGATCGCCACCAGTGCAAATAAACACACCGACAAAATAATATACAAAACCGACATCACTTCAATAGAGTTCAAGAAAGGTTAGCCTTGCTGGGGAGCTGCAGCGCAAGTAGCTGAGCAAGCTGATGAGACTGCACTTGTTCAACACTTATATCTTCCTTACTCTGAAAGATAAACAAGCAGACAGATGATAGGTTTTGCACATAAAAGGATCAATGCTGACAATTCATCACATTTCTTACTGGCGAATAAAGTGACACAGTTTAAAATTGCATTAACACAATATGGTATTGTTCAGGTCAAGACAGGGCAGGAAATGTGCCGGTGTACAAAAGTAGGGGCTCTTCTTTTGACACATTTACTTGTGCATGGGCAGTCAGAGCCACCTGCCACGGCCACGCATAACAGGGCAGGAAAGGGAAGCCGGAGAGAAGCCAAAGGCACAGGACAAACAAAGCAACATCAAGGACCAAGGCCATGAAGATCACACGGGCGAAGCAGGTTGCCCCGGCAAGGACCCTTGCTGGGGGCAGCCTCAGCGGCCCCGGCAATACCCTTGCCGGGGCAGCTTGTCCACACTAGCTGAGCGAGCCATCTTCGAGCCCACCAACTCTAAACAAATGCGTTGGGACAAGGCTTGGGAGGCACCTCCATGGTGGCATGCAGATCTTTGTGAAGACAAAGAACAGTCAAGATCAAATAAGGATAGGAAGGCAATAATCCTCGGCAGGGTTCTTACCAAAGAAGCCCACGAGACCCCGGACAAGGTCCTTGCTGGGGACACCGGTGTGCCACGGCAAGACCCTTGCTGGGCCACCCGGCAAGGCCCTCGCTAAGCGCACCAGCAGGGCCACTGCCAGGCCCATGCCAGACAAGTCTCCGCCGCCGTTCGCATGCAGCTGCCGACCCGACCAGCTGAGCAGGCACCTGCGTGCCAACATGCAGCCCTTCGTGGAGGCTCCACCACCGCACCACCTCAGTTGCCTGCCTGCCTACATGGCACCGCATGCACCGCTGGCCAGGGCGCGTGTCGAAGCAAGGGGGAGCGGCGACGGACGGGACGGGCCTCGCTCCCGTCCCCGATAAAGTGAAGGGACACCTAAGCCTCACATTAAATGCGTCCTATAATACCGGCGATAAGTTCACAATGCTGTAGCACTTTCCACCTCCTGTGTGCCACTGTGGCAGCCCCTTTCACCTATAAAAGGAGGCCCATGGCGCACCGAAGAGGGATTCGGCTCTTTGGAACCTGGCAACACCTAGAGCTAATTCAAGAGCTCAAGAACACTAAATACATCCACCAAAGCAGGATCGTATGGTTTTACTCATCTTTGCGGCCCGAACCTGGGTAAATCCCCTTTGTGCTGTCTACTAGTCCCGCTCTTCTCATGCTCCCACGCCCCTCAACCGTAGTAGGGATTCCAGTGATCCCATAGGTGACATTTCCCACCGACATCTTTGGCGTGCCAGGTAGGGGGTGCAGATTGTGAGAATATGGTCTAGGAGTTGACCTAGATGTTCTCCATCACCATGGCTCCTAAGAAGAAGACGACCATGGCGATCGGTTCATCCAGGACCGGGTTGCCAGTACTGGTGCGCACTAGTAGCAGGCCTGCCGCGGAGAGGACCCGCGGCGCGCCCCGCGAGCATCCACATCACCCTGGCGGTCCAGGCCTGGTGAGAGGCGTCGTCCGCACGCCAAGCGACGAGCCACCAGCCGCGGGCTCTAGAGACAGAGTCGGGCCCTCCCACCGACGGCGCAGGGCCGTCCAGGGGCGCCGCCATCCAGCCAGACGGCGGCGCGGCGACCTCCAAGACACCAACACCGGTGCCCACGGCGCGCTCTTCTCAGGTTGTGCGTGATGAGCAGCGTCACCTTGCCGGTGACCCTGTGCGCCGCCCTGGGAAGAGTCCCGTGCGCCCATCACATGATAAGGAGGGCCAGCATGCGCGCCGGGGTGCTGACAGAGGTGGCGAACGGCTGCGGAGCCGTGACGCAGCTCCTTGTAACATGGTTAGAAGGTGAGGCGCATCGCGTGAAGGAAATATGCCCTAGAGGCAATAGTAAAGTTATTATTTATTTCCTTATAATCATGATAAATGTTTATTATTCATGCTAGAATTGTATTTACCGGAAACATAATACATGTGTGAATACATAAACAAACAAAGTGTCACTAGTATGCCTCTACTTGACTAGCTCGTTAATCAAAGATGGTTATGTTTCCTAACCATGAACAATGAGTTGTTATTTGATTAACAAGGTCACATCATTAGTAGAATGATCTGATTGACATGACCCATTCCATTAGCTTAGCACTCGATCGTTTAGTATGTTGCTATTGCTTTCTTCATGACTTATACATGTTCCTATGACTATGAGATTATGCAACTCCCGTTTACCGAAAGAACACTTTGGGTACTACCAAACGTCACAACGTAACTGGGTGATTATAAAGGAGTACTACAGGTGTCTCCAATGGTCAATGTTGGGTTGGCGTATTTCGAGATTAGGATTTGTCACTCCGATAGTCGGAGAGGTATCTCTGGGCCCTCTCGGTAATACACATCACATAAGCCTTGCAAGCATTACAACTAATATGTTAGTTGTGAGATGATGTATTACGGAACGAGTAAAGAGACTTGCCGGTAACGAGATTGAACTAGGTATTGGATACCGACGATCGAATCTCGGGCAAGTAACATACCGATGACAAAGGGAACAACGTATGTTGTTATGCGGTCTGACCGATAAAGATCTTCGTAGAATATGTAGGAGCCAATATGGGCATCCAGGTCCCGCTATTGGTTATTGACCGGAGACGTGTCTCGGTCATGTCTACATTGTTCTCGAACCCGTAGGGTCCGCACGCTTAAGGTTACGATGACCGTTATATTATGAGTTTATGCATTTTGATGTACCGAAGGTTGTTCGGAGTCCCGGATGTGATCACGGACATGACGAGGAGTCTCGAAATGGTCGAGACGTAAAGATTGATATATTGGATGATTATATTCGGACACCGGAAGGGTTCCGGAAGAGTATCGGATAAAACCGGAGCACCGGGGGGTTACCGGAACCCCCCGGGGGGTTAATGGGCCTTATGGGCCTAAAGTGGAGAATAGGAAGGGGCTGCCACAGCAGGCCGCGCGCCCCCTTTCCCCCTAGTCCGAATTGGACAAGGAGGGAGGGGCGGCGCCCCCCCTTTCCTTCTCTCCCTCCACCTCTCCTAGTTGGACAAGGAACGGGAGGGGAGTCCTACTCCCGGTAGGAGTAGGACTCCTCCTGCGCGCCTCCTCTAGGGCCGGCCGCACCCCCCCTTGGATCCTTTATATACAGAGGCAAGGGGACACCCAAGACACAAGTTGATCCACGTGATCTGTTCCTTAGCCGTGTGCGGTGCCCCCTGCCACCATATTCCTCGATAATACTGTAGCGGAGTTTAGGCCAAGCCCTGCTGCTGTAGTTCATCAAGATCGTCACCACGCCGTCGTGCTGACGGAACTCTTCCCCGACACTTTGCTGGATCGGAGTCCAGGGATCGTCATCGAGCTGAACGTGTGCTCGAACTCGGAGGTGCCCTAGTTTCGGTGCTTGATCGGTTGGATCGTGAAGACGTACGACTACTTCCTCTACGTCGTGTCATCGCTTCCGCAGTCGGTCTGCGTAGGGTACGTAGACAATACTCTCCCTCTCGTTGCTATGCATCACATGATCTTGCATGTGCGTAGGAATTTTTTTGAAATTACTACGAAACCCAACATCGCGGTCCACCCAGCGTTCGCAGCCACCTACGCCGGCGAAAGCCCTTGCATGCGCGCAGCTGCTCTCGATTTTCCTCCCATCGCAGAGAAGCTCGACGAATGGAGGGCCATCGTCCGCAGTCTCGTCGGCATCGCCAACAACAATGAGTTGCGACCGGCAGGACCCGTGGGCCATCGCTCCGTCGAGCCACCACCTGCCACCAGGGGCCGAGCCAGAGGCGATGCGGCCACGGCGTACTCCCCTCCTCCGCATCGGATCATCATGGTTAACCGCCTTCCGTTGCAACGGTAACTGCATAACCCAGATGCAACAGGAAGGATCGCTGAATGGGCCATGGAGCTGTCAAGTTTCATCTTGAAGTTCGAAAGTACCTCGACGACTCAAAGCAGAGTTTTGGCGGAGTTTGTTGCAGAATGGACCTTGACGCCTGACGAAGAGGTACAAGACACCACTCTGCCCAGTGAGGAAACGAGTGGCAACTGGATCATGTACTTTGATGGGGCTTTTCCGCTGCAAGGCGCCGGTGCTCGTGTGCTGCTTGTCGCACCCACCGGGGAGCACCTCAAGTACGTTATCCAAATGCACTTTCCTCGGGAGATGTCAACCAACAACACCGCCGAATACGAGGGTTTGCTTGCCGGTCTCAGGATCGCAGCGGACCTCGGAGTCAAAAAGCTCATCATCAGGGGCGACTCGCAACTCGTCGTCAGGCAGGTCAACAAAGATTATCAAAGCCCGTTGATGGAAGCCTACATGGATGAAGTGAGGAAGCTGGAGGAGCGCTTTGATGGTATACAAGCAGAGCATGTCCCTCGGGCGGAGAACGACATCGCCGACTACTTGTCAAAGCGCGCTGCCCTCAAGCTACCTGTGGAACTAGGTACTTTTGTGCTTCAGTTAACTCAACCGTTCGTTGAGCCATCCACCGGGCAGAACAAGTTGAGGAAGCTAGGCTCCGACAAGTACTTCCCCATCGAGCTCCCTGGAGCCGCCGGAGAAGATGTTTCCGTGGATGTCGATCCTGCCGTGGGACAGCCGACTCCGGGAGGACCTTAGGTCATGGCTGTAGAGACGGCCGCTCCTATGGCAGAAGAGATGCCTTTGGTCCTTGTCGTCGAGCCACAGGCTCCGGCATGGGCGCAACTCACCATCTGATTCCTCCAGAGAGAAGAGCTTCCTGAGGAGCAGGAAAAAGCAGAAAGAGTAGCCCGCCTGTCGGCTCTGTATCAATTCGTTGACAACGTGTTGTACAGAAGGAGACCAAATGGGGTGAAATTGAAGTGCATCTCCCGGGATGAAGGACTAGAGCTGTTGGCAGAGATACATGGAGGCATATGTGGCTTACACATAGGGTCAAGGGCCCTTGCCCGCAAGGCTTTCCGGCAAGGCTTCTTCTGGCCCACCGCCCTCCAGGATGCGACGGCACTAGTAACCAAGTGAGAAGCGTGCCAGTTCCATTCAAAGAAGCTTCATCAACCAGCCCAAGCCCTTCAAACCATCCCTCTCTCCTGGCCCTTCTCGGTCTGGGGGCTCGACATATTGGGCCCCTTCCCCCACGCTGTTGGGGGCTTTGAGTACTTGTATGTTGCCATCGACAAGTTCACAAAGTGGCCAAACATGGAGGCAGTGAGGAAGGTGACGGCGCAGTCAGCCATCAAGTTCTTCAAGGGACTAGTTAGCCATTTTGGGGTGCCCAATAGGATCATCACCGACAACGGCACATAGTTCATAAGCCATGCCTTCATGCAATACATTGAGGATCTCGGCGACAAGGTCTCTTTTGCTTCCGTGGCACACCCACGAAGCAACGTCCAAGCGGAGAGAGCAAATGCTGAAGTCCTGTGAGGCTTAAGAACAAAGACTTTCGACAGTCTGCGCAAGAGTGGAAGGCGCTGGATTGATGAATTGCTGATGGTTCTTTGGTCGATCAGAACAACGCCAAATCGAGCCACCAGCCAGACACCCTTTGCCCTAGTCTACGGGGTAGAAGCATTTCTCCCCACGGATCTCATATACGGGTCACCTCGAGTGCTCGCTTATGATGAGCTTGAGCAAGAGCGATTGCGGCAAGATGACGCAATGCTCCTTGAGGAAGATCGTCTCCGGGCGGCTGTGAGAGCAGCACGCTACCAGCAAGCCTTGCGTCGCTACCATAGCCGCAAGGTTCATGCCTGGAGTTTTGAGGAAGGCGACCTTGTTCTTCGGCACGTTCAGTCGGCTAAGAATTCCAACAAGTTGACGCTGAAGTGGGAAGGCCCTTATCGGGTAACATGAGTCACCAGGCCCGGCGCAGTCCGCCTGCAGATCGAAGATGCCGTTCAAGTGAGCAACTCCTGGAACATCGAGCATCTTCACAAGTTTTAACCATAAGGCGCGGCTGCCGGGCCTCTTGGCAAGCCACCCTTTTGTACAAGCCTTGCCGGCAAGGCATGTAACCCTTTGTACAAAGCCAAGCACAGACCCTGAGCACTAATAAATGAAGCGTTGGCGCCCTAAGTTATAGCATGCATGCTAGGTTGAGTCTCTTCCCCGGTTAGGGTTGATAGTGCTTGGTAGCGGCTAACCCGTAGCTTAGAGGTCAAGTATGCATCCCTCTGTTTCTTCTCTGTCCTTTTTGGTTCGCAGGACACGTAAGCATTTCTGCCAAGCTGTTTGGAAGAAAGGAACGGACCGGTGCCCTGACCCCGGCAAGCCAAAGTTGCCGGGGGCTGCGAATGCAACTATCCCTCCACGGCAAGCCAAGGTTGACGGGGGCTGCAGGTCCAGATAAGTCCTTTATCCTCTATCATGCATTTCCTTATGAACTGGGGTATGTGAAACCTCATTTCATATCCAAGCTACCGTGCTCCCCTCTTTCCAAACCTAAGGATTATCTCCTGGGTCTGAGGTTGGTCGTAGCCGCGGCAACGAGGGGATAGAACGTGGAGCCCGAACTCACCTCATCCCTGCCTCAGCCAAGAGCGTGAGAAATGTCAAGTGAGATGGGGGGACGGCAAGGCCTGTTGCCGGGCGAAAAAACGTTTACTTAGGTGGCAACAAGGATTCAATTCTTGCCGTGGGTTTCACCTGCAAACGGAAAGCCCGGCAAATATCCATTTTCATTTAAAACATCCCGTACAGGTACAGTTCATACGGAGTGAAAAACATGAACAGGGGGATTACAAGTTCTAAAGTTAACAAAGGCCTGAAGGCTTACAAGACTAAAAAGAGATAAGGTGCCCTTAACCCCTTTCTTGTCCCTCTCATCAGGAAATGGAACAAGAAGGCAAAAGGGCAAGAGGGGTGCCTAGGCGAGCTACGGGGGGCAGAAGACACCGAGGAAATATCTCGGTGGCCGTCCAGGGGCTGGTTGGTGATGGCGGCGCCGGAGGAAGAGCTGGAAGACGAGGCGGCATGACCGTCAATACACTACGAAGGCATCGGTGCCCGTGTACTCCGACTTGATGGCCTTGCCGCCCGCCCTCTTCCGCTTCCGCAGCCTCTCAACGCCAGCCGCCCAGGGAGGCTACCCCGGGAAGTTCAAGGAGCCGGCGACGCGGATGATGGAGTCACCGGTGCCGCCCCGGAGCGACGCACCCGACGCCTACTCGGACCCGTCTTCCTGTCGCCCGCTACCCTCGTCGTCGCTGCCGCTGCCCTCCTCGTCACTCCCACTCGAGGAGGAATCTTCATCGTCGGAGGAGCTCTCCACGCAGCACTTTAGACAAGTGCCAAGGTCTCCAAAGACCTTGACGGAGAGCAGGTCGTCCTCCATCAACTTGAAGAGAAGGACGAGCCCCGACGTCAGGCTGTGGACGCAGGCGAAGGTCTTCCATCCTCGACGAAGGTACATGATGTGGGGGGCGGGGAACTCGACATTGGCCCATATGCCGTTGTTCCCACACCCCCTCATGTGCAACTGCAATGCCTGCGGTGGATCCAGCTCTATGGCCCGAGAAAACGGGGTCGGGAGATGGAGAGGACGGCGCGCCGGTCGGCGGAGCCTGACGAAGAATTCATAGGGGTTGTCCCCAACGTGGCCCTCCATCAGAGGAGGGGCCGCTGGCAGAGGCGAGGCTGATCTGCCCCCCCTCCTCCTCTTCCCCGAGCGCCACGGCGGCCTCGACCTCACCCCTCCCCCTCCCTCTAATGGGCGGCTCCGCCGCTACGGGCTCTTGGGGAGGAGCGATACGTTGTCGAGCTGAGACCCTCGCCGCCACCGATGAAGTGTCGCCACACCCTCTCGCCATGACGGGAAGAAAGAAAGAGGAAGGACGAGAAGAGGCAGATGACGGAGGATTGAGGGGCACCTTTCCTCCCGCTCCCCTCTTTATAAAGGGGCGAGGGCGAGGCTCGGCCGCCCCCTCTCGGCCAATCCGGCCTGTTAAAGTGACAGCAAGCAGGGTCATCGGTCGCCCTCCCCGCTCCATTGAAGGTGCGTGGGAATCGACCCGTGCACACGCACGACTTCCCACGTCCCACGCGCCCGTTATTTGCTCCGCACCATGCATGCAGCAAACGTGGCGCAAGGGATATGTGCAGTGGGACGCGTGGAGCGACGGTTCCCAAGCGAGGGCAGTAAATGAGCAGCAGCCCTATGGTCTCAAAGAGACACGCAAGCCGCCTCTTTACTGTCCACCACGGGATGACGCCAGCATGCTTCCATCACACGCGCGCATGACCCACACGTCGCGCGTTCAACGCAGGTCGTGGGGGGAAGCGCAGCGGATAGAGCAGTTACCGCAGTAAAAATCCACCCCAACTTCCTACACACCATTCTGGGCCTGGCCCAACAACATGCTACGCTTATGTATGGCCCAGGCCCGGGGGCTCCTGTCGGTGTACAAAAGTAGGGGCTTTGCTTTTGACCCCTTTAATTGTGCACGGGCAGTCAGAGCCACCTGCCACGGCCACGCATAACAGGGCAGGAAAGGGAAGCCGGAGAGAAGCCAAAGGCACAAGACAAACAAAGCAACATCAAGGACCAAGGCCACGAAGATCGCATGGGCGAAGCAGGTTGCCCCGGCAAGGACCCTTGCCGGGGCAGCTCATCCACACCAGCTGAGCGAGCCACCTTCGAGCCCACCAATGCTAAACAAACGCGTTGGGACAGGGCTCGGGAGGCACCTCCATGGTGGTATGCAGGTCTTTGTGAAGACAAAGAACAATCAAGATCAAATAAGGATAGGAAGACACCAATCCTCAACAGGGTTCTTAGCAAAGAAGCCCACGAGACCCCCGGCAAGGTCCTTGCTGGGGACAATGGCGTGCCATGGCAAGACCCTTGCCGGGCCACCCGGAAAGGCCCTCACCAAGCGCACCAGCAGGGCCACTGCTAGGCCCATGCCAGCCAAGTCTCCGCCGCCGTTCGCATGCAGCTGCCGACCCGACCAGCTGGGCAGGCACCTGCGTGGCAACATGCAGCCCTTCGTGGAGGCTCCACCACCACACCACCTCGGGTGCCTGCCTCCCTACATGGCACCGCATGCACCGCTGCCCAAGGCGTGTGTCGAAGCAAGGGGGAGCAGCGATGGACGGGACGGGCCTCGCTCTTGTCCGCGATAAAGTGAAGGGACACCTAAGCCTCGCATTAAATGCGCTTTGTCCTGTAATACCAACGATAAGTTCACAACGCTGTAGCACTTTCCACCTCCTATGTGCCACTGTGGTAGCCCCTTTCACCTATAAAAGGAGGCCCATGGCGCATCGAAGAGGGATTCGACTCTTTGGAACCTGGCAACACCCAGAGCTAGTTCAAGAGCTCAAGAACACTAAATACATCCACCAAAGCAGGATCGTAGGGTTTTACGCATCTTTGTGGCCTGAACCTGGGTAAATCCCCTTTGTGCTGTCTATTAGTCCTGCTCTTCTCCCGATCCCGCGCCCCGCAACCGTAGTAGGGATTCCAGTGATCCCATAGGTGTCGTTTCTCACCGACAAAATGCCATCGTGAAGGAGTTGGCAGCTTCACGACACCACTGGATTACAGATCAAGAACTCATAAGTATCAATGGTTAGTGTGCTGTCAATTTATCCCATTTCAGATTGGCAAATAAAGAGTCGGTTTTAATAACAGTAGAATGATATGACATTGATCATAGTTAAGACATTGCAGAATATGACATTGTGCTGTAGTGGGTAGGTTCACCACACCACTGGATTACGAATGAAGAACAGAAGCATACATGCAGTGCAAAAGAAGATCACTTGCTCTTTATAGTTTAATTTACATGGTATGAAGAAGGAACTTGGTTGTACAACTGAAAACTTAAATTGAGAAGGACAAACTTTTGTTTATGAACTACATAATAAACTTTAAACACACAATTTGATGCAAACACCAAACATAAATAGCTGTTGCAGTCATCCTAACCAAAAATACACAACAAAGTTTGAAGGCTTGAGAAGGACAAACTTACATTATTGGTGAAGACAGGCTGTATAAAGCCCTTGTCCATGCTGATGGGGGGGGGGCAATTCAAGAAGTTTACCACAAAATCTTCTTCATAAGCATTGGCTTTATTCTACATTTTGTTAAGAGTAAATATAGATGTGATAATATACAAAAAATGGAGAATATTTAAGATAAGATGAAGAGTGATGCTACATAACCAAGTAGCTATAAATGTATGTGCAGCAATACATGCAAAAGGTACAGCCAAGAGCAATGCACAGCTAAACTTCTTCAGTACCAACCTTATGGTAAGAGTAAATATAGATCTGATGTGTAGAAAATGGAGGGCAAAGGAAAATAAGCCGCAAAGTGATGGTACATGAACAACGACCTGTCAATGTAAGTACACTGATAAAGGACAACATGTACTTACAAGAACAATGCAAAGCTAAAAAAATCATTGGCATTGGATATAGTCTACACTAATGTAACCATTCATACAGATCATATAATTTGGAGCGAACAATTGGTAAGCAAGCTATCATGCATACTGTTGTCACATAATGAACCAGGTATGTATGCAAGTATAGTGATACAGGACAACATGTACTAACAAGAGCAAAGAAGCGGGGAGCATATTTGCGATATCCTGTCCTTCTTTTCAAATCAGAATTCTTCTTCAACCAGATTTCCTACAAAAAAGAAACATAAGGCACATGCGGAAAAGTAGAAGTTCAAATTGTCATGTGATTTCATAGACAGTACCTCATCCTCGGAATGAGACCAGTGCATAACAAGGTTTTTCCATTCAATGTCTTCTAAATTTAGCACGGGAGACTTCACGGGAAATTCGTTTCTAGACTTTGCTCGTCATGACTATCCAGATTGACCCTCGCCTAGTTACAACAATGTAATGTAAATGATTGATGTGTTCAATCACCAGAAAATAGGAAAATAATAACCATGAATAATAGCACTTACACGTAAGTTGGACAGGAAGATGTGAAAATGGTGTTTGTCTTCACTATAATCTTCCCATGATGGGAATATATGCACGTAGTCCCAAACAACATTGAAAGCATTGTCTTTTAAACTGGGAATAAATGGAATGGGGTTCCAATCTGCAGGAATTGGCCGTCCCTACAGTTGGGATAGGTCTTCGGCCGGTGTACTTGCTGTACTTTTTGCTGGAGTGGGATTTTTCTGTGGTACGGCTGGTGCTATGGCAAATGAAATCGGTATACCTTTTGCTGGAGTGCAGGTCCTGTATGGTGGGGCTAGTGGTGTGGCCAGTGAAGTATGGGTACAGTCTACTGGAGTCGGTCCTACAACCAATATAAGTGGGGTGCTGTCTGATTTCCTCGGCACCACCACGTTTTTCAAGGACATTGCTGGTGCTCCTTCAGGTCCCTCTTCCATTTGATGTCTGATGCACAAGAACAACATTTGAGTGGAAAAACATGGTATGATGACAGATGGAATATGTATTGATAATGGATGGGCATGGCATCTCAACATATATGATGAGTAAACTAAGCAGATGGCGGTGCAACAAAGTAGAAGAAATGCAAGACAACATATGCAAGATACGTGCAATCAATAAAACCTTGCCAAATTAGAACATGCACCTTGATGGGTGAACAGGACAGGCCATCTGCCTTTGACTCCTAGAGGTTACAATTGTCATTAGGATCATATTCTGAACAAGAATCAACAGGTGGGGAGCATATGAGTTTCATTGCATCTAGAATGGCACTCAATGCCTTGGTGCCAATTTTGTAAGTCATTCCAGTGTTCCACAATATTCTTCTGATACCCGGATTCGGATATTCACTATAATTGCGTATAATATCTGAGAACCATGAAAACATAAATAGTTGTGAGATTATCTTTGTAATGCGGATGATATTCTAATATAGGGGCGCCCCTGTAAACACTTGTGTGCTATCACTGGATTCTGATGAGAGAGCTCATGTGTGTTGTAATATGGTGCGTGCATTTATATAATCTGGCACAAGTACACAAAAAATAGGATCCAGAAGTAAGGATAGTGGGAAGATGATAGGTTCATAATATACTGTATAGAGAGTTTATTGCCAAACCATGATAACAAGAGCACACAACAACTAGGCAGATCATAGTGTACATAACAGGGGTACACCATAACCACGATATAGAAATCGGGAAAGTGGAACTGGCTTGAAAATACGGTGTTGTATTGCCGCTAGTAAGTGAAAGCCTATCGATCACGTACAGGCCAGCTCTATCAGCTGTTGACTGCAGATGTCCCTGCGCCCCTTCCTGACAAGGAACATACTGTACGTACTAAATACAGAATAAACATAGAGGAACATGTTAAAGAACAGAAGAGGAAGCATATTATTGAGGTTCCGCTTCATTGCATACAATTTTGGTTGCCCCACTCATGATGAATCACAACGCCCAAAGAAATGCAATTCCATGATGTCTCTATATGTGGCAATTTTGAACAAGAGCTATTAGGATCATATTCTGAACAAGAGTCAACAGGTGGGGAGCGTATGAGTTTCATTGCATCCAGAATGGCACTCAATGCCTTGGTGCCAATTTTGTAAGTCATTGCAGTGTTAAGCTTCAAGAGTGTACTACTTCTAGTGCGACACAAAGCAGCTACACAGATCATAGTTTAGATATAACGGGAAAACCTTAAGCATCAGAGTAAAATCAGCAAAGTGGAACTTGCTGGAATATATGTGCTAGTATTGCTGGTACGACTAGAAAGGCTTCGGATACCAGCTCTCTTCAAGTGAAGATGCGGTACTGTTAATATCAGTGTAACTCTCAAAGGCGACACAACTCCCCACATTTCCTTGCTATTCTTATGGGATTCAAGTGGGCAGGCCACTACAAATCCTATTCCTATGTTTGCAAAATCCTATGAATCAAAGAGGCTCAAAGTGTCCATCACAACCGTCCGTATAAACCTCTACACTGCAAATGTCCCTGCTCATCTTCAGTACAACATACTGTACTACTATCATACTCCCTCTGTTCCAAAATATATGTCTTGGTAGAGATTTACACTATGGATCACATATAGATGTATCTAGATAAATTTTAGAGTGTAGATTCACTCATTTTGCTCCATATGTAGTCCATGGTGGAATCTATACAAAGACTTGTATTTAGGAACGGAGAGAGTACATATTAAAGAAGAATGGAAGAGGAACATGGTAAAGAAGAGCAAGCAGATTTTGGATAATAAAATGTTGGTTGCGCAGTGCCCACACATGATGAACCAGCGGACATTAAGAATGCAACTCCCAGCTGTCTCTCGACCATTTCAGGAGGTTGGATGAAGACCCTATGTCTCCTAACCCTTCTTCTTCCTCGTCTCTGATTCTTCCCATACAGAACACCGCATGGGCCGCCGGCTGGACCACCGGCCACCATCGCCTGTGTTCCTCCGCCACCCCCACCCCCACCCCCACCCCAACCCCCACCCCAACCCCCACTCGCGTCGAGTTTTCTTCGTTCGGCGAGGCCCCACAACCACCCGAGCCCCTTCATTCACACCGGCGAACTCCGGCGAGCTCTTAAAAATTGACTGACCCAATTTTGGAATTTAGTCTACTGTGATTTAACTATTGTGGAATATAAAATGGGAAAACCATAAGCATTGGGAGTATAGTGTTGAGCGTGCCATGGGGGATCTGAAGGTGCAAACCGGACAAAGGCAACTTCGCAACCAAGACAAGAAATCAGATTAAAGCAGTGCTGATCTATTTTCTTGCTGCGATAAATAAGTTGAGCAGATACGAAAGAGTATTGCCTCTGGTGCGGCGCCATGTATGCATCTGCTGATAATTTGATGGTACTGCGGTAGCGATGCTTGTCGGTGGCGTGGAAGAAGATCTAGGTGGTGGCGGCGGGGCGCGGTGGACGAGACGGTCATAGGAGCGGCACCGGCAAGGTGGACGACGGCGGGGATGAAGCGAGAGGACGGGATGCAAGGATCCCGGTCCAAAGCCGTGGATGAGAGAGGTCAATCTCTTGTAATGGACGGCGGCGTCGGGGTATCAGCTCCGGCATGGTGGAGGAGGACAGCGGTGGATGGAGTGGGGGACGGCGGCGGACGGAGGAGGGTGGGGTTGAGAGGGTGTTTTGGCACCCACGAAGTATGAATGGGGAAAAGGGAGGTAGAGAGGAAGGGGGGAACCATGTCTTCAGGGCGCGCTTGTCTCAAATGCGAGGAAATTTACAAACTTAGTCCCCCATTTCAAATTTCCTACATCACAGCAATATTAGTCGGTTGGGGATAGGACGGTAATCTCGCATACACCGAATATTTTCTGACGAGAGTTTGTTTTTGGCGCCCACCGTGTATGAATATGAATCGGGGAGGGAGTCGATTTTGGCCGAGGACACACTGTGTTTTGGCGTCCATCGTGTATGAATCTGGGTGAGAGGCGGTTACATCACCTTTGGGTGAAATTACGAACCTACCCCTATCGAAACCTATAGAAATCTAGCCGATAGGCTTTGCGTGGCAGGGATAGGCAGTAGTAATTTCCATCTCGCAGATTTTTGTTTCGGGTGGTTACTGCGACTTTCCCCGCTTCGTTCAAATTTTGCAGAGTGCATGTTTACCGTGCCAAATCAATTCGAATCCCGTTTGTATTCTATTTTTTTCGGGCGGGATCCATTTTCAATTGGAATTAAATTCTATATACATCATTTTTATATATACTTTCAAAAGCACAACACCATTTATACATAAATATGTTTTACAAATGGCATGATCTCAGATTCATAAGGTTGTATCCATCAATTTGGATTTTCAAATATTTGAAACCACTTTATGTTGAAATGGAAAGTATGCATTCCTCTCTAAGTGTCTCCAAATATTGTGTGTTTCATGCAGGTTTTTTTTACTTCTCAAACATGTATAATGTGTTTCACACACGCAACATATAGTGTAATCCCATTTAGACATTAATTTCATATAAACCATGCATTGTTTGTAATTAAAGAATCTATGGATCACCAATATTGATAAACAATGTAACATTACACGTGTGCCCAAATTCAAATGAATATGCATGTTTGATACACCAATTTGCGTTATGATATTATCGATGTCGTGATCTCCAGTTTAAATATTTGAATCCCCTTTAATCCAGATATTCGTCTCATATAGCTATCACTCATGCTTATATAGGACTATCTCTCTGGACCTATATGCGTTCATCGTCTCTCAGGTATCTCTCGTGCTACCTGTATGTCGACAATGATCTTTTATCTTCGTAACACACTGACGGTACTCTCTCCCTCGACCGTCATCACTCTATCTCTCTCTAAGCATATCTCTCTCCCTGCTATGTGTCTCTAACTATGATTCTCCATGATCTCTTTCTCTCACACAAACACAAAACTTTGTCTCCCGAGGTCTCATTTCTCTCTACTATTCCCATGTGTGCCACTCGCACACCCCTCATACAGAGATGTATTTCTCTCCTTAGATATGAGAACCTACGACTCTTCCTCTTAAATATCTCTTTCTCACACACAAACACAAACTCTATCTCCTAGGGTCTCATATTTTTCCATTGTTCTCTTGTATGTCGCTCACACACACTCTCTCTCCCTAGAGATATCTTGCATTCCCTCATGTCTCTCTAGCTATCACTCTCGTTGTGAAATATCTTTCTCTCTCACAGACACAAAACTCCGTCTCTCGGGATCTCATTTCTCTCTGATATCTGTTTGTATGTGACCCACATGCACTCTCTCTCTATCTCTCTCACACCCACACACATAACTCAGCGTCCTAATCCACTCGACTCCTATCTCTAACGCACACTAGCTAGCATCTTTATCTTTCTATTTATCTATTTCTCCATCAACCTTCTTTCTCTCCCTCACTCTTTATTCCTATCACACACACTACATATGTTTCTCTCTACATGTCGTCAAGTGCCCTCTTTTATCTTTCTCTCACACACACATAACTTCACCCTCTGAACCACCCGGCGGTCATCTCCAACACTCAAACTAGCGGATGTCCCTCTAGCTAGCATCTCCATCTCTGTATCTATCTGTAGTTTCTCCATCAACATTTCTTTGTTGCATGCAGTCTTGCTTCCTACCACCCACACTATATATGTCTCTCCATACATATGCATTTACAGGTTGATCTCTTTTGCACAATCGTTGTGCCTCACTCCCTCTGCTCGCACTAGATGCGTGCTCCAGCCCACGCCACTACCTCTTAAAGATAAAAACACATGCTCAATTGTCGGGCCTTCTTCCTTGCATTGTCACATGCATGCATATTGTCGTACCGATCCGTCTCTCCCATGTCGTTGATCTTATGACTTATGTCTTCTTTCTTTTCTCTCGATCATGCACGCGCACACACACATCCCACGTATACATGTATACCTCTCACACATGCACGTTCAAGGTCTCTATGTCTCCATACGTAGTTAATTACCCTCAACCCTAACACCACATCGAATCGTTCTCTTCTTGTGTGCACATAACTTCCGCCTGGATGGGTAAAACACACACTCACACTTAACAATCTCCTTCTAGCTACCCCCCTTCTCACTCTTCCCCATATCCCCGAAACCAATAAGACCATCCCTTCATTTAATTCCCGCCTACATGCACCATCGATATATAGTAGTCTTCCTCGGTGTCTCTCGAACAAACACGTTCTCTCGATGTCGACTCCTCTCACGCACACACACCTTCTCTTCCCTCTCTACGGGCATTTTCTCTCTTGCACCCCATCGTTGGTGGCCTCTGCCATACACATCACCTCTCTATATTGAAGCCATGCACACTTAAATTACATCCACCACCGAGGACCCCGCGACACACACACACACACACACATGCACCCACCCACCCACCCACCTACACACACACACTAAGATACCATCACACACACACACAGAGAGAGACTCCATCTCTCTCTCTCTCTCACACACACACACCCACCCACCCACACACACACACACAAGCACACACACACTAAGACTCCATCTCACACACACATGCTCAAGGCGGAGCATTTGTTCCTACCACCCTTCATCCAACCTTACCCGTATGATACACAATCACCTTAATTTACTTGTACAACATGGAGAAATTCCAGTTTACTTTAGTAGTTAGCAAACTTATCATCTGTACCCTTACAAAAAACCGAGTGGGCGATGATGGTGTGCCTGCCATCTTGTAATATAGACCGAATGATCTATATCTGACAGATAGAAAGCAAACTATGATAATTTTACAAAAGATACCCGCACCTCTCTCCGCATCCTTATCTCCCACAACCTCATTGCTGAGCAATTAAAAAAGGAAGTCTCTGGAACAATCTAGCATGGTGGCCGCTGCCGCCTGCCGGCGTCGTCCATCCCCATGCCTCCGCCCATTCCGACCACCAGTTACCACCACACTCCACTCCTCCTCACCTTATCTCTCATCTTTCATTTTTTGATGACATTCTCGAGATACTAGTTTTCCGATAAAATTCTCGAGATATCATTAGTTTTAACATATGGGATTACTCCTGCATGGGTCAATCACAACAGGTGATTTGTAAAAAAATGCATATTGATGTTCCGTGCAATGCACGAGCATCTTACTTGTAATTATATAACGCAAATCACAAGCAGGAAGTGGCATTTTTTTACACAACCACGTTAACATGGCCACGTAAATCACTAGCTAAAGTAAATACCATTATACTTATATCCCGATGCAAAAGGTTGAGTACATGTCTGAAGAGTAGAGTCGCACACACGCACTCTGCCTCTTAGAATCTCTCTCACACATACACACCAGTTACGTGATGCCCACTTAAGCAGACACGTATGTTACAATTTGTGCACCCGCGGGTACACGTGACGCTGCGCATTTATTTAAGCCAGACGACGAACCCAAACAGTAGTTGCATTCATTCCCCTCCCGCCGCCTCTTCTATGGTCGCCGTCGCCCAGTAGCCATGGCCCGGCCGAAGGTAACTGGTAATAACATACGCCATACTCCCGCCAGAGCGACGCTTTAATCTAGAAATTTAAGTGGTCATGCATGCATCTTTTTGTGCTAGCACTCCTATATAAGGGTTGACCGGTCGCTTCCTGCGGACATGCACGGGCGGTGGAAGAGGAAGGAGAAGGGAAACGGGCTATGGAGTAACATTTTTTACCAAATTTTCTTAGGAAACTGAGTGCAATAATTGAGTAGAGTAGTTTTGCAAACTACCAGTACTACACCTGAAACGGTTCAAAACCTATACTCCCTTGCCAGCACGCGCTTCCTGCGTGCAATGGTCAACATCGCCCTGGAGCATCAGTGCCGCATTAATGCCCGGCCAGAGCGGAGGTGACCTCTCACTGGCCCCGGCTTTGAAGCGGCACGACGGCCGAGAGAGTGCCGCTTCCTGTTGAACGTGACTGCTCCGCGTCGAGGCTGGCCATAGGCCCTGTTTGGATCCATGGGTTAGATTTAGTTTGAGCTAGTTGGGGCTCATATAGCCCTAAAGTATCCAAGCATGAGGGTTTAAATTGGAGCAAGTTGCACCGAACCCACCAAAAAAAACTATCCCACCCAAGAGGTGCTAACTGGAGATAGTTCTCATTGGGACCACTGAAAAATCACTTTTCTCTCTCCATCAAGTGCATTTATTGTCAATCTAACCCTGTTACCCAAACACCTCTTTGGCTACAGTTAGTTCAGGGTTAGTCATGAGTTAGTATAACCTCTAGCTAAGTTAGAGTATCCAGACAGGAGCAGTATAGGACATGCAAGTTGCTCAAAGCATAGAGTCAAATCCGTACGTGAAAGAATTTTTATTTTTGAAAACGGAACATGAAAGGAATTTCTTTTAAATGCTCTTGGCATGTCGCTAACATGTGATGAGTTAACTGGCCTCAATTATGGAGTAGACGGCAAAAACGCCAGCCCGCCGCAGTTTGAGAGAGATGAGGAGGGAGAAGCAATAAAGGCTGCTGGATTACTAGAGATAGGTGTCGCACGGAAGCCAAGAAATATGGTGATAGTGTGGGTTAGCCATGTACTAGTATGATGTAACTACACTGGTCTGCCGTGCTTCGTACTCTTCCAGTCCACTTTGGAGATGATTGGTTGATTTTATATCGCTGAATAATATTAAATATTATCGGTGCAGACGCTCCACCACGAGGTACCTTGCTCCTTCTCGGTCATCGGGAATCTATGTTCTTCCACTCTATTTTTTTACGTGAGCTTTGTTCATCCTTTTGCCAATAGGCGAGACATCTAGCATCAAGGTGCACGTGTTATGCAAGGATCATTCCATCTATACGAAGAACACGTGGGACTGGAACCACGAGACGGACATGTACCCAGGAGTGGACGTACGAACTTGAGTAATGTAGCACAGTAAGTGAAGTAGAAATGCACAAATGGTATGAACATGTGTGGCATATAGGGTGTGTTTGGTTGCGTTCTCGTCTCAGCATAGTTGTTCCCTCTTCATGCATGCTGAACTCAACACCCCTCTTCATGCATGCTCTCTTCATGCATGCTTCTAGTGTATTTGTGCTAAACTAGTGTGGATTCATGCACCCTCCATACACTCTACCAAACACCCAAAAGTAGGTCGAGAAGGGAACTCTTGGGCGGCATTTGTCTCTTACTACGTACTACCAGTAAATGTTGTACGTGCAATGCACGGTGATGTTATGGACTACGTGCCTAAGTACTCTACTACTACTATATTAGTTGGAGGCACATATTAACTTTTATATTTGTTTACATGTATGCCCCGAGATCTTCCAACTAGACGTGTCTTTCTCTCTAGGTCGCACTTTGTATCGTTCATACCACTAAGTACTACTACGCGTGGTCTCCGACCCAGAAGTGGAAGAAGTGGAGATGCTCAACCATGCTGTTTTTTTGCGTTGGGCTCTACCATGCTGTTCATGTCCCACTCCTTTCGCTAACGTGTGGGACATCCAACACATGCCATGTTTGGCACTCTTCGTCGTAAGAGTTGAAACGCTAGCATTCATCAGAAATAGAAAATAATTATAAATCACAAGTGATACTATTTTTTTGAGAACCAATTAGTAGTGATACTATACCACGTGGTTTCCTTGCTCCTCGATATCGAAAATAATACTTCCGTTCGCCAATATGTGGGACGTCGACCATCCTGGTCCACTTGCCATGCACGCAGAACTCCAACGGAGAGACCCCGGTCGTCGCGCCGCAGTAACAATGACTAATGAGCCGTCAAATCATAGGCCCACTTCGCACTTTGAAGTTGCTCGGACGAAGGAACCATCATGACTTCGTTGAATTCCGCTTCTTGAAGAAAACTACTATACCAGCAGTACTGCTAGCTACAGTAGTTACTCCAATAGAGGCCTCCTTTCATTCATAGGATAGGAATTTTATAGGAATATGAAAATCATAGGAAGTGAGATGACATGCATCTCAGTTCCTATATAGAAAGAGATGCCATTTGATGCATAGGATAGGAATTTTTCCATTTATTCTAGGCTAATGTACTGGTAATTGCTCTAAAAACTACAGTAGCAACTAGTAGTACTGGTACATGCTCGTATTCAGACACGGACACACACACACTAACTACTAGTACTACTACTTCTCACATGCTGGCCAGACGTCGTCGTTCTAATTCCCGGCTTTGTCGGTGACACCCCATCGTGCTTGGATCTCCGCCGACCTCTCCGCAGCAGTGCATGCGTCCTTTTCTTTCTTGCGGCGGCGGGCCTCTTTTTTCTTGAGTGCTTTCTGACTTTTCCGCTCCCTTTGTGCGGCTTTGGCCGCCTCTTGCTCTACCTCCCATTCGGCCTTGGCATGTTCAAATTCCTCCCACATAGTTGTGAGGTCGCGAGCGGCGATGAACTTGGTACACTGGGATGCCATCGCTTCCCTACCATTTTTTGGGCGGTCGTGGGCGGCGAGGAACTCGGCGCGGCGGGATGCCATTGCTGCCTTACTGGTTAGTGTGCAACGCGGTGGCATGAACGTCACTTGGTGAGAGCTCTGGGGTGGAGTGGCCGGACAACCGTATAGTGCATTGGTTTGTCAAGAGCTCAAGGACAGAAGACGAAGGAAATTTGGATTCCCCTTCAATCGTGGTCATTTATTACCGAGTAAAATGCATTGGCGGTCATCGAACTTGTCTTGATAGCTAACTTTGATCATTGTATACAAGATATGGTGATTATATGGTCGCTGGCTCAGCGTATAGCTCCTTATTTGTCTGGTTGACCAGTCAAATAGTCCGTATGCGCCTCATTAGCTCGTGTTCTTTATATATCTACGCGGGACTACCTGTCAATGGAGAAAGAAATACTATAAAAACCAAAATAATGCTTATGTGGGGAATCAAACCACGGACTCATCGCTGCAACGCACCCTCGTCATCCTAATGAAAATGAAATACTTCGCTTCAGACACTCACGCTCACGCTGTCAAAGCATGCTAATGCATGCACATCGCCCTCTAAATCAAAGTCCTACTCATGGCACAATGCAAACGGCGAGCCCATCACCTGCGCGCCCTGGCGGTGCCTGACATTACTGTTTAGATGTTTGATGGAGGCCTACGCGAACACCGAGCATGTATTCACCTGGCTCAACACCAACAGTCATACTCGGAGCGCCTTGCTCATGTATATCATCCATCACAACGACCATCTATAAAACAGCCTAGCTAGAGAGGGTACTATGGTAGTATGGTACGGAGTATGTACTATCTTGAGCGACCGATCTTAGTGCCACTGCACATGAGTGTGTGTCTAATCGATTCGTCCATTATTCATAAGTTATGCATGGTTGCGTGGTGTCTATGGTGGTCGTCAAAGGCTAGCTGGCGACAAGAGCGGTTGTCAATACATGCCGCATATGCTTCAAAGGCTCGTCATCCATGAGTTCACACTTTAGCACCACGCCAGCATCTGGCCGCCCTGGCCTACCGAAACCCCTTCCAGCGCTAGAACACGCTTCCCGCCGGAAATTGTCACCGTCTCTCCAGAATATCAATGCCGCATTCATCGGACTTAACTGCAGGTGCAATTGGTGTGTCACTGACATGTGGGCCAGATGCCCATTGGGCCCAAATGTCAGTAACCCAACGCATCTGCAGTTAAGTCACTGAAGCAGCATCCGCATTCACGCTGACGAGCCTACTCCGGCGCCAGTTGTCCATCCGTCTACCACGGCTCATTGCCATTCGCCCACTATATTAACTTGAGCCCCAGCTCCCAGCCATAGCCAAAGACCCACACTTATTCTCCTCTGATCCCTTCCTTCTATTAGCACCACTCCAACCATGGCCTCCTGGCGCTCCGAAGCTCTCTTGGACGTACTGTCGAAGGAGCAGACGAGGGACATCGGCTGCTCCGCTCCGGGCGCACTCCAAAGCTCTCTTCTACGTACTGTCGTAGGAGCAAACGAAGGAGATCGCTGGAACCCCCCCCCCCCCGGCCGCCCTCCACCGCCATGACCACGAAGCCGGCGCGCGTGCGCAGGCGCAGCCGGCAGCGAGGAAGAGTAGTACACGATAGGTCGCCGCCACTCTAGTCCCAAGAAGGCCACTGCTACTCCACTCAGTCGATGCCAAGCTTGGTGGGGTAAACATCGGCGGCTGATTGGCCGCTTGATGGCGACATGGAGGCAGAAATCTTCAGAACCTAATGCTCCGGAGGAGGAGGTTATCGAGGCGGATGAGGAGGAGGCAAAGGCAATGGCCGGCTTTCTCGAGTTCATGGCCGGACATGGTGGTCGGGCGCCAGCGATTATTTAGATTAGGTTTATAGTAGGTTTTAGTACGGTTTGTGTGAAATATGTAATGAATTTTGTCCAGTTTGTAGGAAAAGTTTTTGAAATGTAATGAATTTCATCCAGTTAATTTGAAATTTGCTTTGTTTGCATGAATTTCATCCGGTTAGTTCTTATAGTTGTCGAAAGGTATGCGGGTAGCATTAGATGGCATCCATCAGTGTCCTCGGACAGATGCCGGTGTAAATTTGTGGGCCAGCACTGGAGATGCCCTAACTATCATGCTATAATCACTAACAGTCCTCCATTATTTGGCAGGGAACAGTTATTCCTCGATCAAAATCAGATCCACGGTGTTTCGTACTCCTCCCGCGTAAGAGTGTAAACTCTTGCTTACATAAAAATGGAGCAAGTGGACGGCACTGTAGCACATCATATCACTCAAACTAGCCTGCCTAACAAGCGGGAAAACACCGCCCTCGTCATTTTGTTCTGGATTTCTATCGATCGATCACGTGAAAATGTTACGCTTCGCAAGTTCTAAAGGAAAAGGCGGCACACTTATGACTCATACGCGTCGCACCCCTGACAGTCCGGCTCGCACGCCGCTCACCAGAGGGGGCACACGTTGTCCTGCAATTTCACTGACATGTGGGACTGTAATTGAATAAACTGTCGATAGCCGAAATCTAATCGCTCAGCGGGCATCATCTGAGAAGAGAGAAACGGGGGAGTGGTGCACATGCCAAGTTCACTAGGCTGCCGTGTTTCACACTCCTCCGTCGTAACAGTCAAGACAATAGCTTTCATCAAAAATAAACAATGAATACTCGTTGCTCGTCCTCTATATTGGAAAAAATACTTTCATTTGGCGACATGTGGGACATCGACCATCCTGGTCCACCTGCCATGCACAGAATTATCCTAGTCTACCCCGGTCGTATCGCAGGCCCAACCTTTCCCACTGTAAGTTCTTCGGATGATGGAACCATCATGACTTCGTTGAATTCCGCTTCTTCAAGAAAACTTAGTTTACCCGCAATACTACTACCACACGCGAAGACTGGACGACACTGTACCACGTCATATCACTGAAACCCACTAGGCCAAACTAGCCCGCCCAGGTCATCTATTTTGGAACGGAGGGAGTACGTCTCTGCACTCTATGATTTTATGTTATACGTCTATGTACTTTTGCTACGATTTTCCTACCCTATGAACCAAATGAGGCATGAATGTATCCGTGTTGACTATTGCTGATCGATCACTAAGCCTACAATTTTAGGAGCTAGGGCTAGACGACGGATAAGTATAAGCGTACGACGAGCTCATCAGCCCCAATGTTTCTCTTCGGTGAGTGTTTTGCAAGTACTATAGCTCGCACAGTAGCTAGCCTACTAACACCAAGAATCATCAAACAAGCCCTGCTGATATGATAAACAATTCAAACTTACATCTAAGCATGCCATATATTACACCAAAAGATGGTGAGGCTACATCTGTTTCCATAACTCGGAGAGTGTTCGCATGATTCACTATCAAACAAAAGTAGCAAGTACCGCCCACACAAGACAGTGCACTAGCCCTAAGATGGTTTGATAACACACATCATTCTTGTAATTTGTGGCGACCGATTCTCCGGGTACTAATTCCCAGAAAATGGCCCTTGTGCTCATCAGCCCCAGGATGACTGTTAGCTGATGAGGCACCAACTTGATACAGAAGTTCCAAGCAAAATACAAAATATGTAGTACAAGACCATTCTGGTCTGTGAGTACAACAAATGGGTTCTAGTGGTTGATGGCGGAAGCGGGTTATGAATAAACAGTGTCTATGAGACTCCATTTCCCACAGGAACAGCTGACCAGATTAACTCCTATCTTCGCGAGGCTGCACTAACCGTTGCTTAGGTTCCGGGCTGTCAACACGGTCGCTCCTTTCCGCGCAAGAAATCTGGCCAAGACGATAGCCAGGGACAAGCCAGTGAGTACTTTGAATGTACTCGCAAACATTATGAACACAAGTATAATGTGCTGAAAAATATTTTATGCCCATGACATCAGTCACAAAAGATAATTAAAACTCTGATGCGGGTAAGCATGTTATATATGAATATGCAATGCCATAGAAGCATTAAAAATTATGAAATAAATAACAAGCATGCCACAGTCGGGCGTCTGAGCGACACCACATAAAGGGCTTTAAAAGAAATGCCACAGTCGGGCGTCTGAGCGACACCACATAAAGGGCTCTAAAAGAAATGCCACAGTCGGGCGTCTGAGCGACACCACATAAAGGGCTTTAAAAGAAATGCCACAGTCGGGCGTCTGAGCGACACCACATAAAGGGCTTTAAAAGAAATGCCACAGTCGGGCGTCTGAGCGACACCACATAAAGGGATTTAAAAGAAATGCCACAGTCGGGCGTCTGAGCGACACCACATAAAGGGCTTTAAAAGAAATGCCACAGTCGGGCGTCTGAGCGACACCACATAAAGGGATTTAAAAGAAATGCCACAGTCGGGCGTCTGAGCGACACCACATAAAGGGCTTTAAAAGAAATGCCACAGTCGGGCATCTGAGCGACACCACATAAAGGGCTTTAAAAGAAATGCCACAGTCGGGCGTCTGAGCGACACCAGATAAAGGGCTTTAAAAGAAATGCCACAGTCGGGCGTCTGAGTGACACCACATAAAAGGCTTTAAAAGAAATGCCACAGTCGGGCGTCTAAGCGACACCACATAAAGGGCTTTAAAAGAAACAATCATAGTGAATATCCCAGAGGTAGAACCATCCCAGAGATACTCGATGATAATAGTAATATCACGGGTTAGTCAATAATAATGATAGTCATAATATTCACAAGTCACAAGTAGTAATTCCCATTCTGGTTTAACAGTTTCACCTCCGAAGACCGACACTAAGACCGACACTTGACCCATCCCAGACTGTAATCCTTAACCATGGACACGGCTATTCGAATAGATTTAATCTCTGCAGAGGGTGTACTCTTTACCCACGGGTAACGGATTCCTTTAGTCCATCGGGACTAATTCCGTCTACGGTCTTTTAAATGAAAATGCACCTGACTTGCACACACCAGCTTAACTCACACGTGTCTGGAATCACCCACGACACCTGTCAAGCAAACTCTAAGTGGGGAGGCTACAACCTCGATTAGCATGGGATCACAAAATTTATACCACGCACAAAACTGGGGAAGCTACCCCCTCGGCTACAACCGAAAACACCCATGCCCCCTGACCGGATGATTGGCTTTAATCCATGGCCGTGGTACCCTCATCCCGGCCCCTCTGTACGGTGTGTGCTAGAAAGGGGTTGACAAATTACTGAACCGTACTCTACTTGTTGTAGAGACGAGTGGTAGTACGGAACAAGTATGGGGTTTACTGGAACAAGACTCGATCTACGGTTGACTCAGGAGGTTTATAATCTTCCCTGCATGTCATGTTTAACAACAACATTTCAACCAACAGGATCAGCGCTCATGATACCCTACCATGCCATACCGGACATAACCGTCCCGACGGAGACCGGCGACAAACTCATGCCTACCCAAGGCAGAGGTTTTCCCGGGTTCCTGCCAGTATGCATGCAAGGCACATGAGGATGATTATCATCACAAGTGTGTTCATTTCCAACAGCATGGAAATTAATAACATGCACCCATGCATATGATCATATCACATGAAATAACAAGTTTTCTCCAAAGTGAGGTGATGTTATAAACGCATCATCGAACACACAAAAACATTATGCCGGGGTTCAGAATGCTTGCCTTCAGGTCATGGGAAGGCAGGGTGCATTTCAAACTCTTGAAATACTTCTCCTCTCTTCAAAAATCCTATTTTTGAAAATATAAATGAATTAACACACAAAATAAAAACAGCATAAAAAGTTGTTTGAAATTTTTTCAAATAAATCTTAAAATAAACTAGGTTAAATTTGAGAGAGGTAGGAAAAAGAATCAATTCATTTGGAGTTATATTTTAAAAGATACAGCAGGTCAAAGTTTGGTCAAAATTTGTTATTTAAAAATAAAACAGAAAAGAAAACGTTTCAAATAAACATGTATACGTCGAAAGCGTACTTTGAAACTGCGCCTCCACTTACTATACGTGGCGGCGGGGCTGCGTCACTGATAGTGGGCCTGTCTGGCCCACTGGTCAGGTTTGACCAGTCGCCTTCCCTCTTCTCCCTCTGGCCGAACAGAGGCGGGGACTCCTGCGATCGTCACCGGCGAACGGCGGTTCCTCGCGGGCAGCTAAGAGCAGGGATGGATCTGCCACTCCTAGGCGGTCCTTCCGGTGGTCGCAGGGTCGCCGGAGGTGGAGGGAGTCGCCGGCGGCGAGCTCCGTGGTGGAGGGGGGCTTCGGTGACAAAGTGGTTTTCCCCCGCAGTGGGTCTCGATCAAAATTGAGCAGGGGATGGACTTACAAGGGGGAGAGGGAGTTCCTGGTGAAGAGAGTGGAGAGGGGGAGGCTCTGGTGGTGCCGGAATGATCGGGCTGTGGCGGCGGCTGCAGTTGCCGGAGACGGGGAAGAAGACCTCCCCGGGTCGATTAGCTGCTACGAGAGAGCTAGTGGAGCATGCTGAGGCTGCTTAGCCAATGGAACGTGCTTGGGGGCCTCCTTATATAGCGCAACGAGGTCGGTTGCGGCGGCCGGGGATAAATTCGTCGGCGAACCGCCTCCCTGTAGTGTTAGGGCGTCGTGGCGACGACGATAGCTAGCCGACAGGCGAGGGGATAAGTTTGCGCTGTTCACAGGGGCAGGTGGCGAGCCGGGGTGGCTTGGGCGGCACTGGCCTGAGCAGGGTTTGTCGAGCGGCCGTGGCGGCTAGCCCTTGGCTTGCCGGGAACGCGGCGAGGCTCTGCTTGGCGTGATGCCGTGAGGGGGAGCATGCCGTGCGCAAGGGGACACGACGTGCCGGCTGTGGTCGGTCACGGGCTGGGGTGAGTGCGGGGCGTGACGCGGCGGCTCGGGCGCCGCTCGTGCAATACGCACGCTCTGGGCGCGGCCAGTGCACGTACGGAATGTGTTCGACACAATGCCGTGGCGTGCTACAGGTCACAGGTGAGGTTGGCAAGCAACAGCACTAGGTTAGAGATGAAGGGAAACTCCAGGGACAAGGTGGTTTGGTCAGGTGGCCAAGTTCACAATGTAGACTTGAGATCATGCCAAATCAGTCCATGCACTCCAGGTGTTTGTCAAAATGCTAAAGGCACTTAGGCTTTTCTTGGAGGGGCCAAATCTCCCAGATCAGTGTCTCCTTGGATGCACAAGAGGGTGGTGAGGTTAGTTGGTGAAAAGCACAAACTGGCTAGTGCAAGTTTTGCAGAACTTCACATCTGGACAGGATGTGAATGGCATTATTTCATGAACCAAAAATATGCCAATGGTTGCAAGCTCCTGGACTTAGGGGTTTAGCATGGAGGACTACAAGTAGGAGAAAGGATCAAGGGCCAAAGAGCAAGCAATAATATGGATGCTGTACAAACCATCATGATGGACCAGAATGGAGATGAGGTTGATTCACTCAAAAATTTCAAAGAACATCCTTGGATCTTTGCATATAATGGAATCATATGCTGCTACTGACATCCCAAAATTTTGGTGGAAGCTAGAAACAAATATTTAAAAGGGTTGCAGTGCAAAAATGCCTACTGGACCAGAGAAGAAAAACATGTGTAGCACTCAAAATATGCAATGAATGAACTATATTATTGCATAAAAGTGATTTAAAGGCATCACATGACATCTCCAAATTTTGGTTGGATTTTTTCGATAAATCTATCAACTGGTTGTAGTACAAAAAGAGCTCCAAAAATTAAAAACAGTCATTTTAATGAGTATAGCTCAAGGTGAAATAATTTAATAAATAAGCCTACTGATTAGAAAAATTATTTTAATGAGATGGCATAGAAGTTCAATACGTTTGGAAGGATCCACTTGGGAAAAATAAATCCTTAATAATAAAAGAAAGGTTTTCAAATCAACAGAAATATTCTTGCAGGCAAAGTTTTAAAATCTTGGCAAAATTTTAATAACTAAAACCTGGTTAAATTTTTGGGGTGTTACAGTTACTACCCCCCTTAAGAAAAATCTCGTCCTCGAGATTTGCTAAGAGCCGTTGTGAAAAATAAATACTCCTTACGTGTTCGAGCGGTTGTGAGTCTGCTGTCGTGGTGCTGCGCGAATAAAAATAATAATCCATGTAGTGAGGAAATAAATGTTGCGGTAACTTAGGGAAAAGAAATCTCATTCTAGGATTTTTCGCGGTTACATAAGTTAGTCACAAAGAATACTACTCATACTAGTAGAAACTAAATAATCGACTCGTCGCATACATTCGAGGTACCATGCGCAAGTTACAACAGAATAATAAATGCCGAAATAACAAACACAGCAGTGACGTCTAAAATGGAGACGGTAACTGGACGGGGTCCCGATAAAATGTCTCTGGGAATGGAATACACTCCTCCTCTATCGGAGGAAGTGGATTGACCAGTTGATGTATGCGTCTCTCCAGGTTAGGCCTCAGTGGTATGCCACTGGCAATCTGAGGATTTAAATCAGTGAGATTCTGGAGATAATCCATCACTTGCTGGTTCAAATGCTCTTGTGCGATGATGTATTGGATGAGGTTGGCTAGTACTGGGTCTCTCTCAATTCGTCCACCGGGGAAAGATGTTACTCCTCCGGGTGCTGCACGGCTCGGAAAGTAATAATATCCTCGTTCGCGGGCATAGGGTACTGCGGATCGAAGGCGAGCAATTGCTTCTTTCGCAGCAGCTTCTATGGCCAGGTGTGGGGTTGGCATAGATTTCCCCACGAAGGAAACTTCCGTTGGATCTTGATTGGAGTCTACGGGAGGGATGTGTACTGCTGCCCAATATTCCGAGGTGGAAAAAATGATTCTCGATTTGAACAGCTCGTATTGGGGTGGATATGTAGAACCCATAGTACTGCGGGTAAAGTCCCACAATATCTTGACAAAGCTACCTGGGGTTGCATCTGGGGTTCTCAGATGAATACTAGGGCTCGGCATAACAGGAAAAGGTTGTGAGGGTGGTGCACAAGATGTGGGGTGTTGGGTAAGATCACAAGGTGGCCTTTAAATAGCAAAAGGGGTTGGGTCATTTTACCGTGGTGAAAGGTAATAAATTTACCAGCTTAGCTCCAAAGGTCGGGTCAGTGTCAGAGATACACATATCTCATAAAGAGATGTGTTACTGTGGTTGTCGTTGGGGTTGGTTTTGGTAGCTGTGCCCGGTGAATGTGCAACTATGTGCTAACAAAAATACGCAAGGCTACCATTAAAACAAGGGCACAACGACATGCTGCGTTAATACACAAGATTACATGATTACAAAACGGGGATACTCTGAGACTCGGCACTACTCGTACAACTTAGTCTACCTCGTTTACGTCTAAACGGGCGTGTCTGGTGGATGTTGAGGCTTCTCCACGTGTCTCACTGCTGGGATTAGTCGGAGATGGCGGAGGAACTGCACGGTCGGGGTAGCGATGATGACCATCGCGGGGATTATTGGCCACAATCCCATTGGAGTGCGTTCCCAAAAGGCGTCGAAGCACTTCTGGGGTCATCACAATATCTTGGATGATGGCTGGGGCTGACCTCAGTGTCTCGATCGGGTGTCCGAACAGCATGACTGAGTTGTCGGCGTCGGGCTCGTCTTCTCTTCTGGATGGGGCTCGACCAACCAGCTCTCCTCGAGCTACGATCAGATCAATAGTGATTTGATCGAACAATGCCTCTAGTGCACTTACATAGCGCACTAGGTGCAACAATGCGGGATCTATCTCGTGATCTCCGTTGGCAACTTGGGGTGGTCTACCATACCCTTCACGTCTGGGGTAGTAGTAGAACGAGCGACAGTTAACTCTGGGCAACAACTGCCGAAGTTGTACTATAGCCTCTCGAGCAGCTAGCTGGATGGCTTGTGGCTCAAAGGAAGTTGTTCTTCCGGTGAACCTGTAGGGGCGTTCTGGAGATAGACCCCTACCGTAGATGTGCACAGTGGCCCAGAATTGATGGCTTTCACCACTCATGGACCCTTGGTACACAACATATTCTGGAGGTTCTTCTAACGCATAGACACGACGGGTGAGGTTTGCGAGTATGGTCACAAAACCTCCAAGGTTGGTTGCTGTGGTCTCGTTGTGCACGACGGGGCCTGGCATTATGGCTCGGTTTTGGGGTAGAGGCTGTGCTGGGTTGGGGCTAGCGTGCCCTTTTTATAGAAAAAGGGGACGAAGTCTTCCTTCGCACGCTTGTGAAGTAGACACCATGGGCGCTGGTCACTAGCGCGTGATCGACAGGCTAGGTTGATAGGTTGGGCACCGACTGCCAAAAGTGTCGGGGTCACTGTGTGGCTATCTTGCATGAGGAGCTCGGCTGGGGTTTGGTTAAGGTCTGGTGGGTTGGCTTGCCTAAGATTTTCGACCTAGCTAAGATAGGATTAACCAATGGTCAGCCTGGCTCTGATACCAAGTCTGTGGCGACCGATTCTCCGGGTACTAATTCCCAGAAAATGGCCCTTGTGCTCATCAGCCCTAGGATGACTGTTAGCTGATGAGGCACCAACTTGATACAGAAGTTCCAAGCAAAATACAAAATATGTAGTACAAGACCATTCTGGTCTGTGAGTACAACAAATGGGTTCTAATGGTTGATGGCGGAAGCGGGTTATGAATCAACAGTGTCTATGGGACTCCATTTCCCACGGGAACAGCTGACCAGGTTAACTCCTATCTTCGCGAGGCTGCTCTCACCGTTGCTTAGGTTCCGGGCTGTCAACACGGTCGCTCCTTTCCGTGCAAGAAATGTGGCCAAGACGATAGCCAGGGACAAGCCAATGAGTACTTTGAATGTACTCGCAAACATTATGAACACAAGTATAATATGACAATGATGTGCTAAAAAATATTTTATGCCCATGACGTCAGTCACAAAAGATAATTAAAACTCTGATGCGAGTAAGCATGTTATATATGAATATGCAATGCCATAGAAGCATTAAAAATTATGAAATAAATAACAAGCATGCCACAGTCGGGTGTCTGAGCGACACCACATAAAGGGCTCTAAAAGAAATGCCACAGTCGGGCGTCTGAGCGACACCACATAAAGGGCTCTAAAATAAATGCCACAGTCGGGCGTCTAAGCGACACCACATAAAGGGCTTTAAAAGAAATGCCACAGTCGGGCGTCTGAGCGACACCACATAAAGGGCTTTAAAAGAAATGCCACAGTCGGGCGTCTGAGCGACACCACATAAAGGGCTTTAAAAGAAATGCCACAGTCAGGCGTCTGAGCGACACCACATAAAGGGCTTTAAAAGAAATGCCACAGTAGGGCGTCTGAGCGACACCACATAAAGGGCTTTAAAAGAAATGCCACAGTCGGGCATCTGAGCGACACCACATAACAGGCTTTAAAAGAAATGCCACAGTCGGGCGTCTGAGAGACACCACATAAAGGGCTTTAAAAGAAATGCCACAGTCAGGCGTCTGAGCGACACCACATAAAGGGCTTTAAAAGAAATGCCACAGTCGGGCGTCTGAGCGACACCACATAAAGGGCTTTAAAAGAAACAATCATAGTGAATATCCCAGAGGTAGAACCATCCCAGAGATACTCGATGATAAAGTAATATCACGGGTTAGTCAATAATAATGATAGTCATAATATTCACAAGTCACAAGTAGTAATTCCCGTTCTGGTTTAACAGTTTCACCTCCGAAGACCGACACTAAGACCGACACTTGACCCATCCCAGACTGTAATCCTTAACCATGGACACGGCTATTCGAATAGATTTAATCTCTGCAGAGGGTGTACTCTTTACCCACGGGTAACGGATTCCTTTAGTCCATCGGGACTAATTCCGTCTATGGTCTTTGAAATGAAAACGCACCTGACTTGCACACACCAGCTTAACTCACACGTGTCTGGAATCACCCACGACACCTGTCCAGCAAACTCTAAGTGGGGAGGCTACAACCTCGATTAGCATGGGATCACAAAATTTATACCGCGTGCAAAACTGGGGAAGCTACCCCCTCAGCTACAACCGAAAACACCCATGCCCCCTGACCGGATGACTGGCTTTAATCCATGGCCATGGTACCCTCATCCCGGCCCCTCTGTACGATGTGTGCTAGAAAGGGGTTGACAAATTACTGAACTGTACTCTACTTGTTGTAGAGACGAGTGGTAGTACGGAACAAGTATGGGGTTTAATGGAACAAGACTCGATCTACGGTCGACTCAGGAGGTTTATAATCTTCCTTGCATGTCATGTTTAACAACAACATTTCAACCAACAGGATCACCGCTCATGATAGCCTACCATGCCATACCCGACATAACCGTCCCGACAGAGACCGGCGACAAACTCATGCCTACCCAAGGCAAAGGTTTTCCCGGGTTCCTACCGGTATGCATGCAAGGCACATGAGGATGATTATCATCACAAGTGTGTTCATTTCCAACAGCATGGAAATCAATAACATGCACCCATGCATATGATCATATCACATGAAATAACAAGTTTTCTCCAAAGTGAGGTGATGTTATAAATGCGTCATCGAACACACAAAAATATTATGCCGGGGTTCAGAATGCTTGCCTTCAGGTCATGGGAAGGCAGGGTGCATTTCAAACTCTTGAAATACTTCTCCTCTCTTCAAAAATCCTATTTTTGAAAATATAAATGAATTAACACACAAAATAAAAACAGCATAAAAAGTTGTTTTAAATTTTTTCAAATAAATCTTAAAATAAACTAGGTTAAATTTGAGAGAGGTAGGAAAAAGAATCAATTCATTTGGAGTTATATTTTAAAAGATACAGCAGGTCAAAGTTTGGTCAAAATCTGTTATTTAAAAATAAAACAGAAAAGAAAACGTTTCAAATAAACATGTATACGTCGAAAGCGTACTTTGAAACTGCGCCTCCACTTACTATACGTGGCGGCGGGGCTGCGTCACTGACAGTGGGCCTGTCTGGCCCACTGGTCAGGTTTGACCAGTCGCCTTCCCTCTTCTCCCTCTGGCCGAACAGAGGCGGGGACTCCGGCGATCGTCACCGGCGAACGGCGGTTCCTCGCGGGCAGCTAAGAGCAGGGATGGATCCGGCACTCCTAGGCGGTCCTTCCGGTGGTCACAGGGTCGCCGAGGTGGAGGGAGTCGCTGGCGGCGAGCTCCGCGGCGGAGGGGGGCTTCGGTGACAAAGTGGTTTTTCCCCCGCAGTGGGTCTCGATCAAAATTGAGCAGGGGGATGGATTTACAAGGGGGAGAGGGAGTTCCTGGTGAAGAGAGTGGAGAGGGGGAGGCTCTGGTGGTGCCGGAATGATCGGGGCAGTGGCGGCGGCCGCAGTTGCCGGAGACGGGGAAGAAGACCTCCCGGGGACGATTGGCTGCTACGGGAGAGCTAGTGGAGCATGCTGAGGCTGCTTAGCCAATGGAACGTGCTCGGGGGCCTCCTTATATAGCGCAACGAGGTCGGTTGCGGCGGCCGGGGATAAATTCGTCGGCGAACCGCCTCCCTGTAGCGTTAGGGCGTCGTGGCGACGACGATAGCTAGCCGACGGGCGAGGGGATAAGTTTGCGCTGTTCACATGGGCAGGTGGCGAGCCGGGGTGCCTTGGGCGGCGCTGGCCTGATCAGGGTTTGTCGGGCGGCTGTGGCGGCTAGCCCTTGTCTTGCCGGGAACGCAGCGAGGCTCTGCTTGGCATGATGCTGTGAGGGGGAGCATGCCGCGCGCAAGGGGACACGGCGTGCCGGCTGCGGTCGGTCACGGGCTGGGGTGAGTGCGGGGCGTGACGCGGCGGCTCGGGCGCCGCTCGTGCAATACGCGCGCTTTGGGCGCGTCCAGTGCACACACATAATGTGTTCGACACAATGCCGTGGCGTGCTACAGGTCATAGGTGAGGTTGGCAAGCAACAGCACTAGGTTAGAGATGAAGGGAAACTCCAGGGACAAGGTGGTTTGGTCAGGTGGCCAAGTTCACAATGTAGACTTGAGATCATGCCAAATCAGTCCATGCACTCCAGGTGTTTGTCAAAATGCCAAAGGCACTTAGGCTTTTCTTGGAGGGGCCAAATCTCCCAGATCAGTGTCTCCTTGGATGCACAAGAGGGTGGTGAGGTTAGTTGGTGAAAAGCACAAACTTGCTAGTGCAAGTTTTGCAGAACTTCACATCTAGACAGGATGTGAGTGGCATTATTTCATGAACCAAAAATATGCCAATGGTTGCAAGCTCCTGGACTTAGGGGTTTAGCATGGAGGACTACAAGTAGGAGAAAGGATCAAGGGCCAAAGAGCAAGCAATAATATGGATGCTGTACAAACCATCACGATGGACCAGAATGGAGATGAGGTTGATTCACTCAAAAATTTCAAAGAACATCCTTGGATCTTTGCATATAATGGAATCATATGCTGCTACTGACATCCCAAAATTTTGGTGGAAGCTAGAAACAAATATTTAAAAGGGTTGCAGTGCAAAAATGCCTACTGGACCAGAGAAGAAAAACATGTGTAGCACTCAAAATATGCAATGAATGAACTATATTATTGCATAGAAGTGATTTAAAGGCATAACATGACATCTCCAAATTTTGGTTGGATTTTTTCGATAAATCTATCAACTGGTTGTAGTACTAAAAGAGCTCCAAAAATTTAAAACAGTCATTTTAATGAGTATAGCTCACGGTGAAATAATTTAATAAATAAGCCTACTGATTAGAAAAATTATTTTAATGAGACGGCATAGAAGTTCAATACGTTTGGAAGGACCCACTTGGGAAAAATAAATCCTTAATAATAAAAGAAAGGTTTTGAAATCAACAGAAATATTCTTGCAGGCAAAATTTTAAACTCTTGGCAAAAATTTAGTAACTAAAACCTGGTTAAATTTTTGGGGTGTTACATAATTAAACACAGGGAAATGCAAACTATCCTGAAGGATTAGCGCGACCAACTATTTCTTGGCATCGATCTCTCGGTCAATGAGCACAGCACGGACAACGGCATGGGAATCGATCTCTGGGGCGATGTCCATAGGACTGACTGCGACATCGGAATCGATCTCTAGGGCGATGTACACAGGATGGACAGCCGCATCGGAATTGATCTTAGGGGCGATGCCAACAGGACGGGCCGCGACATCGGAATCATCAAGGACGTCCACCAGCACCTGCACAACCCTAACATATTAGCAAGCACATTGCAAATAATCAAAAACCACTACTATGGTAATAAGCCATTATTGTTTACATTGTGCAGCTCACTAGGGGATCTCATCCCTCCGGGGGCCATCTCCTCGTCCTCGATGGGGGCCATCACCTTGCCAGGGGAATACTACCTCTCAACGGTGACTATTTCCTCAAACTCGGCCTTGAGCCTCGCATAGGTGGCCATCAGAGTTTCTGGGGTAGGCACGGTGGGGCCCTTGCTGTTCTTCCAACTTTCTTTGAGGAGTTCGTCCGCCAACGTCGTCAACTCTTTGGCCAGTGCTTGTTTCTTGGAGTTCTCCATCTCCTTGGATGGGCCCACCAACATGGTCAACTCGTTGGTCGGTGCTCGCTTCCTGGAGATCGATTTCTCCACTGGGTTGTCCGCCGGCAACACTTTTCCTAGTGCTCCAGGATCCATCAATGAACTGACAAACAAAAAGCAATCGAAAGGAAACCACAAGAACAATGAAAACGGGAAAAGAATAGGATGTGAGAACCGGTCAATTCTTTGCAAAAAGAAGATTCTTGGAATGAAAATATAGCAGCATAACTGATTCATCCACCTTTCCTTCGTCGGTACAGAAGATAAATGGCAGAAGTGAGTAGCCTGGAGTGAGGTTTTCTTCAAGAAAGGTAAGAAAGGGCTTGAGCGAGTGTTCCAGTGAAATGATGGTTGCTTCGTCCAGTCCAACTTGGAGGCCACCTTACCACTGCTGGTAAAGGTGTGGGTTTTGTGATATGACGGGTCATGACGGCCATACCGGGGAGACAGGTGAGTCTCGACTGTAGCACCTCGCTGTGATTTGGTGGATGGCACGCCGGCCCGGATGCTTTGATGTCCCACATGTAGATAGAGTGGCTAGTCATATAGGAGTGCTCAATATTGTGCACCGCGACCAAGGCGGAGAGGAAAACGAGAGAACTACGTAATTAATGCATGAGTTTAATTAGGGTAGTTTTGTAAAGTACGAGATACATTCCTCCAATCACAAAATTCCTTGGTTCAGGAGATTTGAGATTTGAGTCCTATAAACCGGAAGGGATGGAGTACTGCACGCGGTGTAGTCTAGTCACTTGTTGAAATCTCTAGAAAGGCAAATACTCCTTTCCGGTTTACAGGGCTATACTACTCCCTCCGTCTAGGTGTGTAAGTCATCTTACTAAAACCAAATAGTCCCAAAACACTTAGGCGTGGTGCATTAACTTCTACCTTGTTTCTTGTTTCTTGACATATCAACCAATAAGAGATGAGAGGTGTGGATGCTTTTAATGACTTGTAGTGGCTATTTCATTGCATGCAATGCTATTAATTAGCAAATAAACATTGGTGACCCCAGGAGGAAATGGTGCTAAGCGTGTGGACCTATGCAGAATGAGTATCAACCAATGGATGATGGAGTTTAATTGTTAAACAATTCAATGAGGAAAGCTTAGCTACAAATTCAACAACTTACTCACCTAGAAGGAGGGAGTAACAACTACTAGTACTACAATAGTGGGCTCAAATAGCAATTTTGTCTCATGCAAGAGCCTGGCTACTATATGGGTGCTCCAAGGCACCGCACCACGCGAGCGTTCGCAACTGCCACGTTCGGGTTGCGCTTGGCTCTTCGCCTCTTCGAGAAGACGAACAATGATGTTACTCCTACTTGTACAGTATCGAATCCACTGCTGCATGTCCGTCCACCTCATGCGGGAGGGATAGCGTGTAGCAAAAGCTTCTACTTACTACTCCTGCCTTTGTGTCTATGACAGGTGGGTGCAATAGGTGGTTGGCCCTCCTGTCATGCAGCCAAAGGTAGGTGCAGTTAAGGCACCGGAGCTCAGTCCGCGAGGGATAGGGCGTCGTAGTAATCAAATTTCTCGGTCTTGTACGAGTTGACGCGACACACCAAAGCACTGCACTCGATATAATTCTTTTTACACATTTCGAATGGACTACAACATACAGATGTATGTAAACACATTCTGCTTCATATGTAGTCACTTGTTGCAATCTCTAAAAAGACTTATATTTGGAAACGGAGGGAGTACAACGCATGCATGCATGCCGTGACTTTCCTTTTGATACTTGCATGTGTTGATTTGATACACCTTGCCAAATTTCAACTATAAATTTAACTAACCAAATTTTCATGCATGTCACAAAAAATTACGGGTCTGTTTGGATTGTGACTATGTTTGTCTTATGTTGCCACATTATTTTTCCCACACTTGCCACACTTGCCTAACTTGAGTTGCTCAAATTGTTAGACACACTTTGGCTTGCCTAAGGGAATCTTGCCACAATTTTTGTGTCTATGACATGTGGGGTTCACTGCTAATAAAAAAATTCTTGTCTTAGGTGTGGCTAATAAAAAAGACTTATATTTAGGAACGGAGGGAGTAGAAAATATAAATAATAATGCATGTTGGGGCAACCCACGTTTCCGCTAATTTTAGCCGTGGGCTTGTTCACAATTTTTACGAGGGGGTGGTTGTTCATTTAATGGAGGGACTTGTAGTACCAGACTCGAACGATACTCCCTCCTTTCCGATTTATAGGGCTTATCTCAAAATCTTAGTTTTTCCATTTTATAAGGCTCAATTTGGTTGTTCCCCATCACAAGTTCAGGTTCCAAGGTGCATTAAATCATTGCATGTAAGTATTAAGAGAAAATCGACCAATGCATGTACTTTATGCATGTATGCATTGCAATTAATACATTGGTAGACATAATTTTTTGAGGAAAACAAGAGCATTAATTGGGTGCTTTTGCAAATTACAAAAAATATTCCACCACTCACCATCTAACTTGGTTGGTGAGATTTTTGAATTGAGCCCTATAAACCGGAAAGGAGGGAGTACAAAGTGTGATCTGGCACACCGTAACACCAATTGGAACAAGCGGGTAGCTATCTCAAAAAACAATCAACAACTAAAAAAACCACGACCTGGCATGTAGTACACAATTTTAAACGATTGTTTTGATGGAGTGTAAAAGGAAAACTACCCCACTACATATATATAGGTCGGAGCCTCCGCGCTGGCTTGCTAGGGTTGCTCTATTCACACACTCTCATCCTCTCCAGATCTAAGCAAGATAGGGGTGGTAACACTGTCTTTCTCCCTTCAAAAAACACTGTCTTTCTATCCCCACCGCTGGTTACAGATCTAGACGTATCCGCCTCCGCCGGTGAAGGGGAGGAGGGGCAACGTTTAGGCCATCGTCGGCAGCGAGGGAGGAGACCCACTGCTGGCCGCACCATTATCCCTGGCTGAGCGTCGGTGCGAGAGGTCCTCCGATCCCTTTGTCGTTTCCTGTGGGCCGATCCGGCCTCCCGCCTCCCACCTATCCACATCCCGATGACCTTCAGGTATATCTTCGTTCGAAACCGCCTTAGCTCTACTTCTCCAGCTCGCTACGTCGCCACATGTGCATCATTTTCTACCTCTCAGCCGCTCTCGATCAGATGGTCCAACGTCACCTTTTGTTTTCTTCTACTATTAGAGGTAATGCTACTTCATGGAGTCGAATCTTGTACTCCCTCCGTCCGAAAATACTTGTCCTTGAAATGGATGTATCTAGATGTATTCTAGTTCTAGACACATCCATTTTGATGACAAGTAATTCTGGACGGAGGGAGTACTTGGTTCAAACAAGAAATAAAGTGGGGGTGGGGGAATTTAGTATGTACTCCCTCCGTCCCAAAATTCTTGTCTTAAATTTGTCTAGATACGGATGTACCTAATACTAAAGCGCGACTTCATACATCCGTATTTGGACAAATCTAGGACAAGAATTTTGGGACGGAGGGAGTACATTGTACTTGGTACAAAGAGGAAGGAAAGGGGGTGAAAGTAGTACAGACTGGTCATCCAACCGGTCTCTTGGCCAAAAGGGAAATATAGGGGTAATGTTGTACACAGAGGTATGACCAGGACTAGATTTGCTATCCACACATAGGAGTATGTGGCTAGAGTGAACAAAAATGGGACCAACCCAGATATGTTTCTTGGATGTTTGTTTCTCGGGGCAACAAACTATGAATCACCACTTTATGTCCCTGTTTACGTACATGGTGCTGGACTACTGGTGCACCCACTATCCCATGCCCTTATACCAAATATTTAGCTGTTCTTAATCTAATGTCCCTGGTAAAAATGAAGCCATGCCACTGTTATAAGCCATGACAAGTGTAGCCAAATGTTTTTGCCTGCAATTGTTTGAGACTCTGACTATTTCCTCTGTACCTTTTGTGCAATCAGGGATATCCAATTCACCTGGTTGCCGTTGTGACCTTTTGGTGCACTGCACAAAACTCTTCTTAAAAGAAATGACTTTTGTGCTGTTTAACTGGAATGTCACAATGGAACAGTTGGTTCATTTCAGTGGAACTGCACAAAGGGAGATCAGTGTTCCAATCCTCATCATCAATATTGGCGCCATAACCTTACTTTAGGTAAGAATGATATTTAATGCATGTGTTCATCTCTATTTTCGGACTGCCATGAGAAAATAATGCTATTTTTTATTAGTACACTTGTACTCCCTCACTGACAAAACCAATTCTGAAATAGAAGGCCAATCATGTACTTGGTTTCACCAACTGGTGAGGAGAAAGAGAAATAGAGCATGAAGAAGAAGAAGAAGAATAAACAGTGCCAAGGCGATCTTGCTGAAGCCAGAGGCCTTAGTCGAGGCCATTCAAGGGCTCTGGCAACGACTACCTTACATGTGAGACGATCCTCCAGGGATCCCTTCCACTTCTGCTGTCTCACTTAATTAATTAGGAGTACTTAAGTACCACTAATTTATTGCTGCCTAATTTTCCTATCGGAGTTAAACAAATCTTTAGTAGGACCCTATGCTAAATCATGTACGTGTGTATGTTTGTCTATAGAGGTGAATCATGTGGTGGAGCAGGGAGGGAATATTATTAGTGTCATGACATAATAGTGCTATTGTTTTGCATGTCAATTTATTTCCATTGGTTCAATGAGGCAATGTTTTGCATATTGTCCGTCATGAATTTGATGCTACTGTTTGAGTAATATGATAATGTCTTTCTATCCTTTCTCACTAAGCTAATGAAGGTTTCACATTGTTCCTACTTGTGCAAACAGGGATCATGTTGTGCCAATCATACATTTTAGTGGAACTACACAAGACAATACAATGAACTGTATCACAGCCAGTGCTTTAACTCTGCTAGAAGTTCTTGATAATCTTTCGATATAATGTCAGCACTGGTAAAGAAGAGGGATTTCAATCATACATTTGAAGTGCATAAAAATATATACTATTGAGTGATTCCAGTGAGTGCTTTATCATCTCTTATGGGACTACATGAATAAGCTTTTTTTTCTCAGGTTGGTACGGGCCTAAGGCCTTCATCCATATTAGTTTGTTGTCATCTCTATTTGTATCGTGCTACTGTCATGAGAAACTCCTTTATCTTTGCATGTTAAAGTTTTGCAACCTATGATAAATGGCAGTGCTTTGAGTGTTGAGCTAATTGGCACTGATTAAATAAACTAATACCTCTCTTTAAGCAAGATCACTATGTTGCTAACTTTAACCATTAAGATAATGAGGGTGCTTCTATTTGTTAGTGTATGTTTCATCAACTAGTCCCACTATTACAATAATATCACTCTCTCAATATATGTGCCAACAGGGATGCTCGATTTTGGTGGAACTGCACAAAAACTTTGGGTGCTTCATAGCCTCGACAGCTTCCATCCTTTCCTGACAGTCGCTAATCTCGGCTTGCTTTCTTCCTTCGCTGTCAGTCGCTTCGCTTATCTCGGCCTCCAGTCAAAGGAAATAGTGATTGATATGCTACCTCACACAGGTTGGTATTGGTCTTTATCCTGATTATTGTGCTTGTCATGTATTGGTAATTTGGTATTGTGCTACTATTTTCTGATTTTATAAAGGAGTAACTTGGAGCCTGAACTCGCAGGCAAATCATTGCATTGGGTGATTTCAGTAGAACTGCACAAAATGATCAGATGGACAGATACTTATGCTGCTGCCATGTACCCAAAGTTCACTAACACAAGCATCAATGTTGACAAGAAGTGCCTATATTCATTCAAGTATCAACTGGCATCAACCAGTTGTCAAACTCCCAAGTATTAGGAGATTGAATGCCAAAAATATTGCTTGGCGCATAGCCCAGAAGAACACAGTCCAGTCTTTGGTCCCAACTTGTGCCTTTTGGTTATCGGCAGATATGGTAGTGAACTTTATGGCATGGAATCTAAATATTCCAGACAAGTTGGTTGACGCTTATATTCATCTGGCACTTAATCGGGATGCTCCATTTCAGTTGAACTGCACACAAAATTGGGTGGTTCATTTTCTCAACCGCCTCCTTTCTCGTATGCAATGTAGAATTTTGGCGAGCTACAGGACAAAGATGAGCCAGTAAACTAGTTGGATGAAAGTAGTGGCCAAGTTGATCAAACCTCGCTCAGCATGAGGCCACTATTTGAGGATAAACCTACAAGCAAAGTTCAGATTGTCTATGCTGCCTCTTATGTACTCGAAAGTTTACTCGTACAAGAACTAATTTTAGCAAGAAGTACCTCCGACTGAACACCATTTACTAGTCTGTACCCTAGGTAATTAAAGTTCGTCCATGGATCATATTGGTTGTGATCTCAATCATTTGGATGCATAACCATACTGAACATGTGTATATCTGAATCTTTTTGTGAATTATGTTTGAATATTGTCGTGTGATCTATCAATCATTTGGATGCATAGATATGCTGAGCTTGTGTATATATGAATCTTTTGAGTTGTTGATAGTGAATGTTGGTTATGAATATGAACGTGTCCTGTGAACCTGAGTTTGATACGAATGTTTACCTTTTCTGTTGTATTTGTGTGTGAACTTGTTAATATGCCTATTGTGGGGTATGTGACGTGTGGGTGTCAACGGCACACCTTCCCGAGAAGAATTGCACCTGCTTTGTTAGGGTAGCAACGGCACATCAGCTCTTTTTAATCTTTTTGTTACTCTGCCTTCCCCTCTCCCCCGCTCAACCCCTACCGTAATGTTTTCGGACTAAAAACAAACATTTACTATGTTGTTTTTGGGGCTTGATGAAAAATCGAGTGCTGGTTTCTATAGGTTGGCCCGCCCAGCAAATGGGCTGCTGGTCCACCACGACGGACTGGGAGGCTAAAAATACAAGTTGTATGGTGCACAGGCAAGTAAAAAAACGCTATCGAGAGCCATCCACTGAAGAAAAAAAAACCGCTCCTGATGTGCTTCTTCAGTCGTGCCGCCGGCCCCCTCTTTAATCCAGATTTCTTGGGGATCTCGTAACATTTTTTTCCAGAGGGCGAACAAGTATCAGCTAGGCGTAGGTTTTGTATTTTAACATGCGTAGCCCACGACATACGGAGACAGTGGTTTCAACTTATTTTTTGAGGTCCATACTGACCTATGGGCTTTTTCTTAAAGATCTACAGCCCAATGTATTTTTTTAATAAAATGCATGTCTCTGTTCTATTTATCTATATATAAGAATACTAATGTTGTGTCCAATTTATGTTTTCCCTTCTAACCACATTATATATACTTATATTATTACTATTATCGTATATTTTATAGACTTATATATACATTATAAAAACATCCCACGTGTTATTAACTTATAAAAGTAAATGTTAACAGAAGTTAGCAAGGAAAATCCCGGTTGTTTTTGACTCACAGGCAAGGAAAATCCTGGTGATTGCGTACAAAAGCTTGCGAAGATTTTAAGGACCAATTTCATAATAACGCGCTCATTTTTATTTTGAACAATAACTCGCTCATTATATTAATTTCATAAAAAATGTGCCTCTCCGGTTTATTCTTTGATATTAATTGCTCCTTCTAACATAACATTATATATATATAAAGAGCCCAGCTAATTCGTGTGTTTCAAGGAAGTGCAAATGTGCTGAGATTTCTTAGAAAATATAAATGGGCCTGATTGACGCGAAATTATTTGTTCACCCAGCCCAGCAAATGGACTGTACATTCTAGAAAACATGGGTTAAATATATGCCACATTTTTGTAGGCTGACATGTGGGCCAATAGGTCGAAGCCTACGCAAGGCGTTGTCAACTTGGTCAACAAATGATTGTGACATCCACAAACATTGGATTTATATCCAACGGCCGGCATGCACATTCAATCTCTCGTCTTCTTCCTCCAGCGTCGCCGGGACCGCCGGGTCCGGCCTCCAGCGGCTAGCGGCTCTGCTTAGCATGCATCGTTGCGAAGCGCTACCCCATCGCTGGCCAGGCTATCCCTCCACCCCTCGACACCTCCTGTTATTCTCCACAGACAGCAGCCCCACGCTGCAACAGAACCAGTTATAGCCCTTCTCCTCCTCTCAATATGCGACTCCACTCCCGCGTCTTCCCATCTCCGAGTCGTTCCCGTCCGGGGCCTCGCCGTCGTCCACCGCCTCGCTGCGCTTAGTGCGGCGTGGTCAACAAACGAGAGTCGTCGGAAGAAGACTATACGTGGATAGCCTGACGGCTGGGACCCACGAGGTCGATGGTCACACGCAAAGAAACTTCCTTCTTATTAAGCTGAAAAAATGTTTCCTCCACCTGACAGCTGGTACCCACCGGCTGTATCTTCGCATGGAAGGAAGTGCCTCCTTGTTTTGCGAAAAAAATTATTCATCCCGTTGACAGCTGGGACCCGTCAGATTTGGTGGCTGACTTGTGGGCCTACTAAGCGGACGTGTACGCGCGGCTTTGTCAACTTAATCAACAAATGATTCTAGAAGCTGGACCATTGGATGCTAATCCAACAGCCGTGCTCCTTCTTCAACCTCTTTTCTTGCTCCTGTCTCCCGTGGGCGGCACCGCGGATGTGCTTCCGCGCACCCGAACCAGTCAAGTTTCCCACTCCTATCCATCTACAACTCCACTGCCCCGTCTTCCCCAACTTCGCGTCGTTCCAGTCTGGGGCCTCGCCGTTGTCCACCGGCCTTGGTGCACTCGGCACGGTGTGGTCAACATGGTCAACAACTGAGAGTCATCGGAAGATGACTGTATGTGAGAGGCTGATACTGGAGACGCACCACGCCCATGGACGCATGCATGCAACAGAATGCGGCATGGTCAACATGGTCAAGGAACAACTTCCATCCGAAGTGTACTGTACGTGGAGAGGCTGACAGTTGGGTCCACGTCCACAGCAAGGAAGTGCCTCCTTATTACGTGGAAAATAATGATTCCTCCACCTGACAGCAGGAACCCACTGGACGGGCCACCGTATTTTGCGAAAAAAACGTTTCCCCCCTGACTGTTGGGACCCACCTGACAAGCCACCGTATTTCGCGGAAAAAATGTTCCCCCCGCTGTCAGCTCGGACCCACTGGAAGAGCCTTGTTATTAAGCAGGAAAAATGAATACTCCCCCTGCTAGCTGGGACCCACCTTGGTGGGAGGCTAACTTGTGGGCCCACTAAGTTGACGGGGACGGAGGGCTTTGTCAACTTAGTCAGTATGAACAATTCTAGCTCCAGTGACTGTACGATGTCCATCCTATGGCCGTAGTGCTTCTTAAACCTCTGGTCTTCTTGCTCCAGCCGCCCAAAGCAGCGCCGGTCGTGCCGCGTGCTCCTGCCTCCCGTGGCCGGCTATGATGCCGCGGTGGCCTCACCGCCCCCTACTACTCCCTCCGCTGGCCAGGCCATCCCTCTACTCACCTACACCCCCTGTTATCCTGCGGCGACGGCAGCCTCACACCGCAGCCGAACGAGTGAACCCTCATACTCCTCTATGCGTGGGCATCCACTGCTGCGTCTTCCCCGGCTCCGTGTCGTCCCCTTCCTTCTTAGGCCTCTCCGTTGTCCAGCACCCTGGTGCTCTCGGCGAGGCATGGTCAACATGGTCAAGGAACGACTTCCATCGGAAGAGTACTGTACGTGGAGAGGCTGACAGCTGGGTCCATGGCGGCCGCAAGGAAGTGCCTCCTTATTACACGGAAAATAATGATTCCTCCACCTGACAGCAGGGACCCACCGGACGGGTCACCGTGTTTCACGAAAAAACGTTTCCCCCCTGACTGCTGGGACCTACCAGCTACATCTTCGCACGCAAGGAAGTGCATCCAGGCAAAACAAAACGATTTGCCCCCCTGACTGCTGGGACCCACCAGCTACATCTTCACACGCAAGGAAGTGCGTCCGGGCAAAAAATAAAAAAAATGATTCGCCCCCCTGACTGCTGGGACCCACCATCTACATCTTCGCATGCAAGGAAGTGCCTGACAGTCGGGACCCACCTGGTCGAAGCGTACGTAGCGTTGTTATTCTGGTCGCGAACGTGTACGTACATACTGGTGGATGTAGAGGTGCGCATGTGTCGTAGTAGAGGCGCGCACGTGTAGTAGTAGACGTCTGCATGTAGCATGTGCACGTACGTACAGCGGCCAGTGTGCAAGAAAGAAAATACGGGCACATATGTGTACATACGGGCGGGGTATCGAATGCCTACTCGCGCGTACATACGGCCAGGGCTCGTGTACATGGCTGGGTCGGAACGGATAAACAGCGTCGTCGTCGTGTTCATGGGGAGCCAACCTGCTGGGTCAGAGCGGAATGCATCGTCATGTTCATCGGGAGGGCTTGGATGGAACAGGCGATGGAAACGAGGCCTGGCATACCGCGGAACGGAGGAAACGGCCTTGTGTTCGACCGGCCACGTTCGAAACGGGATTCTCTTCATCGGGAGGGGTCAGGCGTACCGCAAAACGGAGGAAACGGACCTCCTACGGTTGAAACGAGGGTCTTGTTGATCGGGAAGGGTGTGGCGTACCGCAAAATGGATGAAACAGACTTGTGTTGGAGCGCTACGGTTGAAACGGGGGTCCTGTTCATCGGGAGGGGTGTGGCGTACTGCAAAACAGGACTCCACGGGATATTGTTCATCTCCACCGTCGACCTCCTCCAGCCTCCACGGGCTACTGTTCATCCACCGTCGACCTCTTGCAGCCTCCACCTGCGACTGTTCATCCAGCCTCCACCGCGCGCTACTCCACCAGCTACTGTTCAACCACCACTCCACGGGCTCCTGTTCAACCACCCCTCCACGGGCTACTATTCATCCACCCCTCCATCATCTACAATTCATCCAGCCCTCCACAGGGTCGACGTGTTCATCCAGCCCTCCACGGTGTCCTGTTCATCCAGCCCCAACCGGTTCGATCGATCGGGGTCCTGTTCATCCACCCCCACCGCTCACTGTTCATCCAACCCCCCCCCCCCAATGCTCACTATTCATCCAGAGGCAGCATCGATCGGCTTCAGTTAGCAGCAGTAGCGAAGGAATCGCTCGATCAGGTTCAGTTAATAGCCATCGATCGATCGCTCGAGTTCAGTAACGCGTAGCCTGCAGTGCAATCGCTCAGGTTCAGTTAGATCCCAACACCTCGCTCGGGTTCAGTTAGAGCCAACACCTCGCACAAACGCTTGTACGTGTACGAGAGAAACGCGCATTGCTCGGCCCCCGACCACCCACTGTAACCGGTAACTCGCCAAAATTTTCCTCGCCCTCGCTTCTACCACAGTTTTTTCCATCATGGACGGGCCAAAGAATGTCATGCAGCTGCGTCTCCGGCCCGCCCAGGACGAAAAGCCCATTTTCTGTCATGATTTTTTGTCATAGAAGTAGGAGCCCACCAGATCTATGATGATACCGGGTTTTGTCATAATTATCGTCATAGAAGTGTCATAAGTATGACAGAATTTTTTTTAATTCGGCCCAAAATGTCACGGATGTGTCTTTTTTTGTAGTGGTTCTTTGTGCGTGAGTGAGGCCCATGCCAAGGAATAAATCCTTGTTATTTTTAAGATAAACACTGTCGCCCGGCAACAGGCCTTGCCTCTCCCCGCTTCATTCGACCATACTCATGCTCTTGGCAGAGGCAGGGGCGAAGTAGGGTTAGGCCCTACGCTTGCTTCCTTGCCACCACCCAAATTCCGACCCAAGGAATAGCTCTTGGGTACAGGAAAAGGGGAGCACGGTAGCCTAGGAACAAAACGAGGTTTCATACGTCCCAATTCCATACGGAAATGCACAACCGGGGGTAAAGGACTTATCTGAATTTGCAGCCCCCCGACAACCTTGGCTTGCCGGAGATGGACCCTTGTGTCTTCAGCCCCCGGAAACCTTGGCTTGCCGGGACCGGAGCGCCGGCTCATTCTCTTTTTTCCAGATAGCTCAGCAGAAATGCCCATGTACCCTGCGAACCAAAAAGGATGGAAAGGAACAGAGAGATGCACACTCGACCTCTATGCTAGGGGTTAGCCGCCACTAAGCTCTATCAACCCTAACTGAGGGAGGGACTCAACCTAGCATGCATGCTATAACTTAGGGTGCCACCGCTTCATTTATTTATACTCAGGGTCTGCGCCTGGCTTTGTGCAGAGGGTTACATGCCTTGCCAGCAAGGCTTGTACAAAAGGTGGTCTGCCGGGGGGCCCGGCAACCGCACCTTATGGGTAAAACTTGCGAAGATGTTTGATGTTCCAGGAGTTGCTCACTGGAATGGCATCTTCGGTCTCCTGGCGGACTACGTCAAGCCTGGTGACTCGTATTACCTGATAAGGGCCTTCCCACTTTGGCGTCAACTTGTTGGAATTCTTGGCCGATTGAACACGCCTAAGAACAAGGTCGCCTTCCTCAAAGCTTCAGGCGTGAACCTTGCGGCTATGGTAGCGGCGCAAGACTTGCTGGTAGCGTGCTACTCTCACAGCCGCCCGAAGACGATCTTCCTCGAGGAACATCATGTCATCTTGCCACAATCGCTCTTGCTCAATCTCGTCATAAGCGAGCACTTGAGGTGAACTGTATGTGAGGTCTATGGGGAGAACTGCCTCTGCCCCGTATACCAGGGCAAAGGGTGTCTAGCCGGTGGCTCGATTTGGCATCATTCTAATCGACCAAAGAACCGTCGGCAACTCATGCGCAGCCTGTCAAAAGTCTTTGTCCTCAGGCCTTGCAGTACTTCAGCATTTGCTCTCTCCGCTTGGCCATTTCTCCATGGGTGTGCCACGGAAGCAAAACAGACCTTGCTGCTGAGGTCTTCGATGTATTGCATGAAGGTGTGGCTTGTGAACTGCGTGCCGTTGTCGGTGATGACTCTGTTTGGCACACCGAAATAGCAAACTAGCCCCTTGAAGAATTTGACGGCTGACTGCGCTGTCACCTTCCTCACTGCTTCTAGCTCCGGCCACTTGGTGAACTTGTCGATTGCAACGTACAAGTACTCAAAGCCCCCGACAACGCGGGGGAAAGGGCCCAGTATGTTGAGCCCCGAGACCGAGAATGGCCAAGAGAGAGGGACTGTTTGAAGGGCTTGAGCTGGCTGATGAAGCTTCTTTGAATGGAAGTGACACGCTTCACACTTGGTTACTAGTGTCGTTGCATCCTGGAGGGCAGTGTGCCAGAAGAAACCTTGTCGGCAAGGGCCCTCGACCCTATGTGGGAGCCACGTATGCCTCCATGTATCTCTGCCAATTGCTCCAGTCCTTCCTCCCGGGGAATGCACTTCAATTTCACATCGTTTGATCTTTTTCCCTCCCGGGGCTTCAGTGGCAAGAGCAAGTGCTTTAGCGGCAGTCGCCACAACCGCTTCCCGGTAGAGTTGGTCAGCGCAGATCAGCGCATCCTTCTTGTTGGAGGGGACGGTGATGATGTTCATCGGCCCAGGCATCTTCAGCGTGTTGTAGGCATAATATGACGCCGCCATGAACTTGGCTAGTGCCGGGCAGCCGAGGATCCCGTTGTAGGGCAAGGGGATCTCGGCTACATCAAAGACAATCCTCTCCATCCTGTGGTTCAACTCGCCTCCAAACGTCACGGGTAGCTGGACCTTACACTTCGGCTGGCTTCTTTCCGGGTTGACCCCTTGAAACGTGTCCGTCTCCTCGATGTCTCCATCAGGAACCTGCAACCTTTTGATCACAACAGGCGAGATCAAGTTCAGGCTGGCCCCACCGTCAACTAGCATCTTCGTCACCTTGAGGTTGCGTATTGTTGGTGAAACCAACATCGGCAAACACCCAACCGCAGTCGTGCGATCAGGGTGGTCCTCGGTGTCAAAGATGATTGGCGTGCTAGACCACTTCAGTGGCTTTTGTGCATCGAGTGATGGCTCCGTCGCTGTGATCTCACATGCCCACTGATGAAGCCATGTACCTGGGGTAGGGTCATGGACCTGTCCAAACTACCCTACCCAAGGACATCTCTAGAAGAAACGACGTGCCAATCGACTCAGAAGTGTTCCACTCGAGGAACTCGAGGACACTCGACCATGAAGCCAACCACTCGACCACGAAGCCAACCACTCGACAGCCAATAGATCTAAAGACACTCTGCATCCTAACAGTCGGTCATTAAGTAGCTTTTATTGGCATCACAACAGTTTATGTATGGTGTTACCTGTAATGCCCAACCTTAATGTATCTTAAACCCTGCATAACTTAGGGCCGGAGGGGTCTGGCGTACTCTATATAAGCCACCCCCTCCTTAGTGTAAAGGGCTTGCACCCCTGTAACTCATACGCATATAATCCAGTCGACTGCCTCAGGGCTCCGAGACGTAGGGCTGTTACTACCTCCGAGAAGGGACTGAACTCGTAAATCTCTTGCGTATACGACTACTCCATAGCTAGGATCTTGCCTCTCCATTAGTATCCCCCTACACTACTGTCAGACTTAGAACCACGACAGTTGGCGCCCACCTTGGGGCAGGTGTCTTAGCGACTTATTGGAGAAGTTGCAATTTTTCCCGATCTCCTTGATCATGGTTTCAGGCGGAGTTTTGGTTGAGGGCCGCGAGATCCGTCTCGGCGCGCTCATGTTCGTCGCCGACGACTCCACTTGGCTTCAGGAGGCTCCACTCGACATCGACGCGCTCCCAGTCCACAGAGCGACGCACTTTCGCGCATGCGTCCGCGGCGTCCTCCTGCGGCAACCGTCGACCCAGTATCGGTCGGTCGTTGGTCGGTTTTTATTTTGTAGAATTGTTGATCTCTCATGCTTCACTTATATTATTTTGAAAGTGAATTGGATGCTATGATCAATTTGATGCTTGATAATTGTTTTGAGATATGAGGATGGTGATATTAGAGTCATGCTACTGGGGTGATTATGAATTAAAGAATACTTGTGTTGAAGTTTGTGATTCCCGTAGCATGCACGTATGGTGAACCGCTTTGTGATGAAGTTGGAGCATAATTTTATTTATTTATTGTCTTCCTTATGAGTGGTGGTCGAGGATGAGCGATGGTCTTTTCCTAACAATCTATCCCCTTAGGAGCATGCACGTAGTACTTTGTTTTCAATGGCTTGTAGATTTTTGCAATAAGTACATGAGTTCTTTATGACTAATGTTGAGTCCATGGATTATACGCACTCTCACCCTTCCACCATTGCTAGCCTCTCTTGTGCCGCGCAACTTTCACCGGTACCATACACCCACCACATACCTTCCTCAAAACAGCCACCATACCTACCTATTATGACATTTCCATAGCCATTCCGAGATATATTGCCATGCAACTTTCCACCTTTCCATTTATTATGACACACATCATCATTGTCATATTGCTCTTTGCATGATCATGTAGTTGACATCGTATTTATGGCAAAGCCACCTTCATAATTTCCATACATGTCACTCTTGATTCATTGCATCCCGGTACACCACCGGAGGCATTCATATAGAGTCATATTTTGTTCTAAGTATCGAGTTGTAATCTTGAGTTGTAAGTAAATAAAAGTGTGATGATCTTCATTATTAGAGCATTGTCCCAAGTGAGGAAAGGATGAGGGAGACTATGATTCCCCCACAAGTCGGGATGAGACTTCAGACAAGTAAAAAAAGATAAAGGCCAAATAAAAAAATGCCAAATAAAAAAATGAGAGAAAAAGAGAGAAGTGACAATGCTACTATCTTTTTTCAACACTTGTGCTTCAAAGTAGCACCATGATCTTCATGATAGAGAGTCTCCTATGTTGTCACTTTCATATACTAGTGGGAATTTTTCATTATATTACTTGGCTTGTATATTCCAATGATGGGCTTCCTCAAAACGCCCTAGGTCTTCATGAGCAAGCAAGTTGGATGCACACACACTTAGTTTCTTTTGTTGAGCTTTCATACATTTATAGCTCTAGTGCATCCGTTGCATGGCAATCCCTACTCACTCACATCGATATATATTAATGGGCATCTCCATAGCCCATTGATATGCCTAGTTGATGTGAGACTATCTTCTCCCTTTTTGTCTTCTCCACAACAACCATTCTATTCCACATATAGTGCTATGTCCATGGCTCATGCTCATGTATTGCGTGAAAGTTAAAAAAGTTTGAGATTACTAAAGTATGAAGCAATTGCTTGACTTGTCATCGGGGTTGTGCATGATTAAATACTTTGTGTGATGAAGATAGAGCATAGCCAGACTATATGATTTTGTAGGGATAACTTTCCTTAGCCATGCTATTTTGAGAAGACATGATTGCTTTGTTAGTATGCTTGAAGTATTACTATTTCTTATGTCAATATGGACTTTTATTTTGAATCATTTGGATCTGAACATTCATACCACAATAAAGAAAATTACATTGAGATTTATGCTAGGTAGCATTCCACATCGAAAATTCTGTTTTTATCATTTACCTACTCGAGGACGAGCAGGAATTAAGCTTGGGGATGCTTGATACGTCTCCAACGTATCTATAATTTTTTATTGTTCCATGCTATTCTATTACCCGTTTTGGATGTTTATGGGCTTTACTCTACACTTTTATATCATTTTTGGGACTAACCTACTAACCGGAGGCCCAACCCGAATTGTTGTTTTTTGTTTGCCTATTTCAGTGTTTCGAAGAAAAGGAATATCAAACGAAGTCCAAACGGAATGAAAGCTTCTAGATCAATCTTTTTGGAACAAACGCAATCCAGGGGACATGGAGTGGACGTCAAGCAACAAACGAGGCGGCCACGAGGGTGCCCGGCGCGCCCCCTAGGTTGGGCGCGCACCCCACCCTCATGGGACCCTCGAGCGTCAACCAACCTACTTCTTCCTCCTATATATATCCACGTACCCCGAAAACATCCAGGAGCATGACGAAAAACTATTTCCACTGCCACAACCTTCTGTATCCGCGATATCTCATCTTGGAGCCTTCGCCGACGCTCCGCCGGAGGGGGAATCAACCGCTGAGGGCCTCTACATCATCTCCAAGGCCTCTCCTATGAGTTGTGAGTAGTTTACCATAGACCTTCGGGTCCATAGTTATTAGCTAGATGGCTTCTTCTCTCTCTTTGAATCTCAATACCAAGTTCTCCTTGATCTTCTTGTAGATCTATTCAATGTAACTATTTTTGCAGTGTGTTATTCAATATCCGATGAATTGTGGGTTTATGATCAAGTTTATCTATGAGAAATATTTGAATCTCCTCTAAATTATTTTATGTGTGATTAAGTTATCTTTGCAAGTCTCTTCGAATTATCAGTTTGGTTTGGCCTACTAGATTGATCTTTCTTGCAATGGGAGAACTGCTTAGCTTTGGGTTCAATCTTGCGGTGTCCTTTCCCAGTGAAAGCAGGGGTAGCAAGGCATGTATTGTATTGTTGCCATCGAGGATAAAAAAGATGGGGCTTATATCATATTGCATGAGTTTATCCCTCTACATCATGTCATCTTTCTTAATGCGTTACTCTGTTCTTCATGAACTTAATACTCTAGATGCAAGCAGGAGTCGGTCGATGTGTGGAGTAATAGTAGTAGATGCAGAATCGTTTCGATCTACTTGTTGCGGACGTGATGCCTATATACATGATCATGCCTAGATAATCTCATAACTATGCACTATTTTAGCAATTGCTCGACAGTAATTTGTTCACCCACCGTAATACTTATGCTATCTTGAGAGAAGCCACTAGTGAAACCTATGGCCCCCGGATCTATCCTTTATCATATAAGTTTTCCATCTACTTTTATTTGCATCTTTTACTTTCCAATCTATATCATAAAAATACCAAAAATATTTATCTTATCTTATTATCTCTGTCAGATCTCACTTTTGCAAGTTACCGTGAAGGGATTGACAACCCCTTTATTTCGTTGGTTGCGAGGTTCTTGTTTGTTTGTGTAGGTGCGTGGGACTTATGAGGAGCCTCCTACTCGATTGATACCTTGGTTCAAAAACTGAGGGACATACTTAAACTACTTTGCTGCATCACCCTTTCCTCTTCAAGGAAAACCAACACAGTGCTCAAGAGGTAGCAAGCTTCCCGGTGCCGGGTGGTTGATGACCCAAAAGTATAGGGGATCTATCGTAGTCCTTTCAATAAGTACGTGTATCGAACCCAACGAGGAGCAGGAAATGACAAGCGGTTTTCAATAAGGTATTCTCTGCAAGCACTGAAATTGTAGGTAATAGATAGTTTTGTGATAGGATAATTTGTAACGGGTAACAAGCAATGAAAGTAAATAAAGTGCAGCAAGGTTCCCAATCCTTTTTGTAGCAAAGGACAAGCCTGGACAATTTCTTATAATGAGAAAAGCACTCCCGAGGACACATGGGAATTATCATCAAGCTAGTTTTCATCACGCTCATATGATTTGCGTTCGTTAATTTGATATGTGGGTGGACCGGTGCTTGGGTACTGCCCTTTCTTGGACAAGCGTCCCACTTATGATTAACCCCTATGGCAAGCATATGCAACTAGAAAAGAAGTATTAAGGTAAACCTAACCACAACATGAAACATATGGATCCAAATCAGCCCCTTACGAAGCAACTTATAAACTAGGGTTTAAGCTTTTGTCACTCTAGCAACCCATCATCTACTTATTACTTCCCAATGCCTTCCTATAGGCCCAAGTAATGGTGACGTGTCATGTAGTCGACGTTCACATAACACCACTAGAGGAGAGACAACATGCATCTCATCAAAATATCAAATGAATACCAAATTCACATGACTACTAATAGCAAGACTTCACCCATGTCCTCAGGAACAAACATAACACTCACAAAGCATATTCATGTTCATGATCAGAGGAGTATTAATATGCATTAAGGATCTGAACATATGATCTTCCACCAAATAAACCAATTAGCATCAACTACAAGGAGTAATCAACACTACTAGCAACCCATAGGTACCAATCTGAGGTTTTGATACAAGGATTGGATACAAGAGATGAACTAGGGTTTGAGAGGATATGGTGCTGGTGAATATGTTGATGGAGATTGACCCCCTCCCGATGAGAGGATCATTGGTGATGACGATGGTGATGATTTCTCCCTCCCGGAGGGAAGTTTCCCTAGCAGAACAGCTCCGTCGGAGCCCTAGATTGGTTCCGCCAAGGTTCCCCCTCGTGGCGGTGGAGTTTCGTCCTGTAAGCTTCCTTATGATTTTTTCAGGGTAGAAGACTTCATATAGCATAAGATGGGCATTGGAGGGCCACCAGGGGGCCCACGAGGCAGGGGGGCGCGCCCACCCCCACCCTCGTGGCCAGGGTGAGGGCCCCCTCTGGTACTTCTTTCGCTCAATAATTCTTATTAATCCCAAAAAGGACTTTCTGGAGTTTCAGGACTTTTGGAGCCGTGCAGAATAGGTTTCCAATATTTGCTCCTTTTCCAACCCAGAATCCCAGCTGCCAACATTCTCCCTCTTCATGATAAACCTTGTAAAATAAGAGAGAATAGCCATAAGTATTGTGACATAACATATAATAATAGCCCATAATGCAATAAATATCGATATAAAAGCATGATGCAAAATGGACGTATCAACTCCCCCAAGCTTAGACCTCGCTTGTCCTCAAGCGGAAGCCGATATCGAAAAATATATCCACATGTTTAGAGATAGAGGTGTCGATAAAAATAAAATACGGACATGAGGGCATCATGATCATTCTTATAACAACATTATATATAGATTTTGTCATATGATTTCTTATGCTCAAGTAACAATCTATTCACAATGTCAAGTATGATTCAAAAACTTCATTGAGAACTAACAAACTATAATCTCAGTCACTGAAGCAATTGCAATTTATCATAACATTGGAAAGAGTCAAGAATAGAGCTTTTCAGCATGTCCACATACTCGACTATCATATAGTCTTTTACAATTGCTAACACTCACGCAATATTTATGGTTCTGGAGTTTTAATCGGACACAGAGAAAGATAGGGGATTATAGTGTTGCCTCCCAATGTTTTACCTCAAGGGTAATGTCAACAATAATAGTTCATGCTAACTTACACCCAATTGTATATATATATATATATATATATATATCAGGATCTTTCCAACACGAGGTGCTTGCCAAAGGATAAAATGAAAAAGGGAAAGGTGAGGATCACCTTGACTCTTGCATAAAGTAAAAGATAGTCCCTTCGCAGAGGGAAGAAGAGGTTGTCATGTGCTTTTTGGGTTGGATGCACAAAATCTTAATGCAAAAGAACGTCACTTTATATTGCCACATGTGATATGAACCTTTATTATGCAGTCCATCCCTTTTATTACTTCCATATCACGCGATTGTATAAAGCTTATTTTCTCCGCACTAATAAGTTATACATATTTAGAAAGTAATTTTTATTGCTTGCAACATGACAACTTACTTGAAGGATCTTACTCAATCCATAGGTAGGTATGGTGGACTCTCATGGCAAAACTGGGTTTAAGGATATTTGGAACCACAAGTAGTATCTCTACTTGGTGCAAGGAATTTGGCTAGCATGAGGGGAAAGGTAAGCTCAACATGTTTGAATGATCCATGACAATATACTTTAACTGAGATTAGAGAAAACATAAACCATTACGTTGTCTTCCTTGTCCAACATCAACTCTTTAGCATGTCATACTTTAATGAGTGCTCACAATTATAAAAGATGTCCAAGATAGTATATTTATATGTGAAAACCTCTCTTTCTTTATTACTTCCTATTAATTGCAACGATGACCAGAACTATGTTTGTCAACTCTCAACAACTTTTAAGCCTCATACTCTCTATGTGTGAAGTCATTACTATCCATAACATCAATATGAACTCTTTTATTTCTTTTATTCTTTCTATTTTCTCAAGATCATAGCAAGATAGCAAAGCCCTTGACTCAACACTAATCTTTATTATATAGCTCACGGACTCGACTACATAGAGGGATCACAAAGCAAAACTCAAAACTAATTCATACCAAAACTTTATTCTACTAGATCAAGATATTTCTAAAAGGATTGAACTAAGTAAAACGGTAAAGATAGGAGTGTGATGGTGATACGATACCGGGGCAACTCCCCCAAGCTTGGCAGTTGCCAAGGGGAGTGCACATACCCATATGATTATGTCCTCAGAGGTGGTGAAGAAGGTGGTGATGATGATGGATAGTCGCACATCAAGCGTAGAAGCTCCTCCAGTTTGCGGATAATGCCCTTGAGCACGATGATATGCTCCTTCAACAAAATATTTTCTTGTGTGAGATACTTGTTTGGTATACGAGCTAACTCAATCATCTTGAAAGCTTCAATCTCAGTTGGGGTAAAGAGGTTAGGTAGAGGTTGAGGGTTGTTTTCTTCTTTCGCCGCCGGAGCTTGATCCTCCATGGCCTTCTTGATCCCTTCACCCTTGTTGATCTCCTCCGGTTCTTCTCTTTTCAGCTCTATCTTCAATAGCCAAGCATCCTTGTCTTCATTGTTGGAGGAGGGTGATGTCATGATGCTCTAGATCTGTCAGAAAAATAGCTCGAAACAAAGATAGAGGAATTTTGCATGATACGGTGGTCAAAATCTTCGGGAGATTATATAATGAATTTTTACCGACCAAAAGAAGTAACATGCATGAAAACGGAGTCCGGAGAGCACACAAGGTGCCCACGAGGTAGGAAGGTGCACCCAGTAGGGGTGGGCGCGCCCTCCACCCTCGTGGAGGCCTCATGTCCATCCCGAACTACTTCTTATTTTCCTATTTTCTTAAATATTCCAAAACGGAGAAAAATTGCTATTAGAATTGTTTTGGAGTCGGTTTACTTACCGTACCACATACCTATTCCTTTTCGAAGTCTGAAACGTTCTGGAAAGTATCTCTTATGTATTCCTCCGGTGTTACGGTTTCAATAATATTGGTTTCAACATTTATAGGATTACCTGAGATATAATGTTTGATTCTTTGACCGTTCACCACTGATGTCCATTTTGCATCATGCTTTTATATCAATATTTATTGCATTATGGGCTGTTATTACACATTATATATCAATACTTATGGTTATTCTCTCTTATTTTATAAGATTTACCATGAAGAGGGGGAATGCCGGCAGCTGGAATTCTGGCTGGAAAAGGAGCAAACATTGGAAACCTATTCTGCACTGCTCCAAAAGACTTGAAACTCCACGAAACTTATTTTTGGATTTATTAAGAATTATTGAGCGAAAGAAACACCTCAGGGGGCCCACACCCTAGGCCCTGTCTCCTGGGCCCCCTGGTGGCCCCGCAGTGTCCATCTTCCGCTATATGAAGGCTTTTACCCTGGAAAAAATCGTGGGCAAGCTTACGACATGAAACTCCGCCGCCACGAGGCGGAACCTTGGAGGAACCAATCTAGAGCTCTGGCAGAGCTGTTCTGCGAGGGATACTTCCCTCCGGGAGGGGGAAATCATCACCATCGTCATCACCAACGATCCTCCCACCGAGAGAGGGTAAATCTCCATCAACATCTTCACCAGCACCATCTCCTCTCAAAACCTAGTTAATCTCTTGTATCCAATCTTGTATCCAAAACCACAAATTGGTACCTGTGGGTTGCTAGTAGTGTTGATTACTCCTTGTAGTTGATACTTATTGGTCTACTTGGTGGAAGATCATTTGTTCAGATCCTTAATGCATATTATTACACCTCTAGTCATGAACATGGATTGCTTTGTGAGTAGTTACGTTTGTTGCTGAGGAAATGGGTGAAGTCTTGCTATTAGTAGTCATGTGAATTTTGTATTCGTTTGATATTTTGATGAGATGTATGTTGTCTTTCCTCTAGTGGTGTTATGTGAACGTAGACTACATGACACTTCACCATTATTGGGCCTATAGGAAGGCATTGGGAAGTAATAAGTAGATGATGGGTTGCTAGAGTGACAGAAGCTTAAACCCTAGTTTATGTGTTGCTTCGTTAGGGGCTGATTTGGATCCATATGTTTAATGCCGTGGTTAGGGTTACCTTAATAATTTTGTTGTAGTCGCGGATGCTTTCAATAGGGGTTAATCATAAGTGGGACGCTTGTCCAAGTAAGGGCAGTACCCAAGCACCGGTCCACCCACATATCAAATTATCAAAGTACCGAACGCGAATCATATGAACGTGATGAAACTAGCTTGTCGATAATTCCCATGTGTCCTCGGGAGCGCTTTTCTCATTCTAAGAATTTGTCCAGGCTTATCCTTTGCTACAAAAAGGATTGGGCCACCTTGCTGCACCTTATTTACTTTTATTTCTTGTTACTCGTTACAATTTATCTTATCACATAACTATCTATTACTTACAATTTCAGTGCTTGCAGAGAAAACCTTACTGAAAACACCTTATCATTTCCTTCTGCTCCTTGTTGGGGTCGACACTCTTACTTATCGAAAGGACTATGATAGATCCCCTACACTTGTGGATCATCAAGACTCTTTTCTGGTGTTGTTGCTGGGGAGTGTTGCGCTTTTGGTGAGTGGAACTTGGTAAGGAAACATTTATATAGTGTGCAGAAATTTTCTGTTACTTGTTACTTTGGAAACTAATCCTTTCAGGGGCTTGTTTGGGGCATCTTCGCCCCAACCAGTAGAGGAAAGAGTTGCTCCTCAACCTACTGAACCTACTGAAAATGTTCACATTGAAATTCCTTTGGGTATGATAGAGAAACTGCTAGCTAATCCATTTGCAGGAGATGGAACATTGCATCCCGATTTACACCTTATTTTTGTGGATGAAGTTTGTGGATAATTTAAGCTTGCAGGTATTCCCGATGATGTTGTCAAAAGGAAGGTCTTCCCTTTATCTTTGAAGGGAGATGCACTGACATGGTTTTGGCTATGTGATGATACGAGATCTTGAAATTATATGCGACTGAAGTTGGAATTTCACCAAAAGTTCTATCCTATGCATCTTGTTCATCGTGATCTTAATTACATATATAATTTCTAGCCTCGCAAAGGAGAAAGCATCACTCAAGCTTGGGGGAGGCTTAAGTTAATGTTATATTCATGCCCCAATCATGAGCTCTCCAGAGAAATGATTATTCAAAAATTTTATGCTCGGCTTTCTCTCAATGATCGCACCATGCTTGATACTTCATGTGTTGGTTCTTATAAGCTGAAGACTATTGAATTCAAACGGGACTTATTGGAAAGAATTAAACGCAACTCTGAAGATTGGGGTTCCGACGATGGTAAGGAGTCAGGTATGACACCTAAGTTTGATTGTGTTAAATGTTTTATGGATACCGATGTTTTTCATGGATTTAGCGCTAAATAAGGACTTGACTCTGAGATAGTAGTTTCTTTCTGTGAATCTTTTGCTACTCACGTTGATCTCCCTAAGAAGAAGTGGTTTAAATATAATCCTCCCATTGAAGTAAAGGTAGTTGCACGTATTAAAGTTGAAGAAAAGACAATTACTTATAGTGATCCTATTGTTCCTACTACTTATGTTGAGAAACCACCTTTTCCTGTTAGGATAAAGGATCATGCTAAAACTTCGACTGTTGTTCGTAAGAGTAATAATAGAACTTATACACCTCCTGAGCAAATCAAATTTGAACCTAGTATTGCTATGGTTAAAGATCTCTTGGATGATAATTTAGATGGGCATGTCATTTACTTTTGTGGTGAAACTGCTAATATTGTAAAACCAGATGCTAAGATACATAGACCCGTTGTAGGCATGCCTGTTATTTCTGTTAAAATAGGAGATCATTGTTATCATGGCTTATGTGATATGGGTGCTAGTGCTAATGCAATATCCTATGATTTATATAAAGAAATTATGCATGACATTGCACCTGCTGAGTTAGAAGATATTTATGTTACTATGAAGCTTGCTAATAGAGATACTATTTCACCAATTGGGATTATTAGAGATGTTGAAGTCTTGTGTGGTAAGGTTAAATACCCTGCTGATTTTCTTGTTCTTACTTCCCCTCAAGATGACTTTTGTCCCATTATATTTGGTAGACCCTTCTTGAACACTCTTAAAGCTAAGATTGATTGCAAAAAGGATGTTGTTACGATTGGCTTGGATGATATGACTCATGAGTTTAATTTTGCTAAATTTTGTAGACAACCCCGTGATAAAGAATAACCTAGTAAAGATGAAATAATTGGTCTTGCTTCTATTGCCATGCCTCCTACTGATCCGTTAGAGAAATATTTACTAGACCATGAAAATGATATGTTTATGAAAGAAAGAAGGGAAATAGATGAGGCATTCCTTAAACAGGAACCTATCCTGAAACATAACTTACATGTTGAAATATTAGGGGATCCTCCTCCACCCAAGGGTGATCCCGTGTTTGAGTTAAAACCATTACCTAATAATCTTAAATATGCTTATATTGATGAAAAGAAGATATATCATGTTATTATTAGTGCTAACCTTTCAGAACAGTAAGAGGAAAGATTATTGAAAACTCTGAAGAAGCACCGTGCTGCTATTGGATATACTCTAGATGATCTTAAGGGCATTAGTCCTACTCTATGCCAACACAAAATTAAAGTGGAAAAAGATGCCAAACTAGTTAGAGATCCTCACGAAGATTAAATCCTAAGATGAAAGAAGTGGTAAGAAATGAGATATTGAAGCTCCTCGAGGTAGGTATAATTTATCCCGTTGCTGATAGTGAATGGGTAACTCCTGTCCATTGTGTTCCTAAAAAGGGAGGTATTACTATTGTTCCTAATGATAAAGATGAATTGATTCCGCAAAGAATTATTACAGGTTATAGGATGGTAATTGATTTCCGTAAATTAAATAAAGCTACTAAGAAAGATCATTACCCTTTACCTTTTATTGATCAAATGCTAGAAAGACTATCCAAATATACACATTTCTGCTTTCTAGATGGTTATTCTAGTTTCTCTCAAATACCTGTATCAGCGGAAGATCAATCAAAAACTACTTTTACTTGCCCTTTCGGTACTTTTGCTTATAGACGTATGCCTTTTGGTTTATGTAATGCACCTGCTACCTTTCAAAGATGTATGATGGCTATATTCTCTGACTTTTGTGAAAAGATTTGTGAAGTATTCATGGATGATTTCTCCATTTATGGATCTTCTTTTGATGATTGCTTGAGCAACCTAGATCGAGTTTTGCAGAGATGCGAAGACACTAGTCTTGTCTTGAATTGGGAAAAGTGCCACTTTATGGTTAACGAAGGCATTGTCTTGGGGCACAAGATCTCCGAGAGAGGTATTGAAGTTGATAAAGCTAAAGTTGATGCTATTGAAAAGATGCCATGTCCCAAGGACATAAAAGGTATAAGAAGTTTCCTTGGTCATGCCGGTTTTTATAGGAGGTTCATTAAGGACTTTTCTAAAATCTCTAGGCCTCTGACTAATTTATTGCAAAAAGATATTCCTTTTGTCTTTGATGATGATTGTGTAGAAGCATTTGAAATACTTAAGAAAGCTTTGATCACTACACCTATTGTTCAGCCACCTGATTGGAATTTACCTTTTGAAATTATGTGTGATGCTAGTGATTATGCTGTAGGTGCTATTCTAGGGCAAAGAGTTGATAAGAAATTGAATGTTATCCAGTATGCCAGTAAGACTCTTGATGCTGCCCAGAGAAATTATGCCACTACTGAAAAAGAATTCTTAGCAGTTGTGTTTGCATGTGATAAGTTTAGACCTTATATTGTTGATTCCAAAGTTACTATTCACACTGATCATGCTGCTATTAAATATCTTATGGAAAAGAAAGATGCTAAGCCTAGACTCATTAGATGTGTTCTCTTGCTCCAAGAATTTGACCTGCATATTATTGATAGAAAGGGAGCTGAGAACCCCATTGAAGACAACTTGTCTAGGTTAGAGAATGTTCTTGATGACCCACTACCTATTGATGATAGCTTTCCTGATGAACAATTAGCTGTCGGTGTACTAGAGTAGGGGTACCCTAGTATCCCGAACTTGTGCACGGGCAGTTGCAACACCCCGCGGCAGGGCTTGCTCGGTAACCGCCAAGGTCCTCCGTGGTTCCTGTGGAGCCATTTAACAACAAAGTATTCATGACAAGGAGACAAGGCCCCGGCAAGAGGAGCTTGCCGGGAAGGCCGACCAAGGCACGAGGAGCTTGCCGGGAAGGCAAACCAAGGCATCTCAAGGAACTTGCCGCGACGTGCCACGCGTCCCGGCAAGGCCCGATGAGCGACAAGCTTTCGGATGCGACAAGACAACAACCGCGGCAAGGCACTTGCCGCGGCACGCTACCACCCTGTACCTACGCTCCAGCGCATCTACCAACGTGTCGCCCTGGGGCCTTTCCAGGCGCGCTTGGCTAGAGGCTGTGCAGCCAGCGCTACGCGGTGGCAAGCGGCGCTGACAAGATTGCCATCGTGGCGAGCGGTGGCGCCCCTGACGGTCCCTTTCTGCACTGTTGTGGGCGACATAGACGGGCATTTAATGCCCTTGTCCCCTGCCGTCAGGGTTAGGTAGGATACACTGTACAGGTAGCTGTACCAACCACAATCTCCTTTTCCATTTTTACCCTTGTCTACGTTGCCACCTATCGGTGACCCCTTTAGCATATAAAAGGAGGCCCGTGCGCAACGTAGGTGGGGGGTTCGGAAGGTTCGAAGCCAGAAAACACTCACGCTCGGTCTCGTTAGCAGCTAGAGTGTACTGTAGCACTCAGCGCTCCCGAGCAAGAACTCAATACAATCAGACAAGCAGCAGTAGGAGTATTATCTCTCCGGAGAGCTCCGAAGCTGGGTAAAAACCGCTCGTGTGCTTCGCCTCAATCTGCTCTTCGTGCGATCTCCGCCCCCCGCCGAACCAAAAGGGGCCCGGCCCGCCGGTCCCCATAGGTGTCCATGGATCAGCACTCCCCGACATCTTTGGCGCGCTAGGTAGGGGGGGGGGGAAGATTTGTGTGAACCTGATCCGGCGTTCACACAAGCTAGATCTTCATCTTCTACATCGACATGCCACCGAAGAAGAAGACTTCGGCGGCAGCTGTTTCGTCCACGTCGATCCCACCACCACCGGAGCAAACGGGTGGTGGGGTAGACGCCGGCGGAAGAACGGACATCGACGAGGGAGCTCACGGTGATGCCAGGTCCAAGGGCAAGGCCGCGCAGACCTCGGCGTCCGTACATGCACCGCGCCCGTCCCAGGAGGCGCAGGACCGACAGCGTCATGGTATTCGCAGCACCATACGTTTGTTGGACCAAGATCGAGCTGGAGGATCTCGGGATGCTCGAGACCAGCATGCACGCCAACATGCTGGCACGAGCGAGGCACGGTCACCTGGATGGGATACTGCTCCTTCTAACATAGTTAGAAGTCCGAGCATATCCCGCTCCTCGCACCGTTCGCCACTGCCGCCCACCACTCCGGTAGAAGATTTGGCGCAAGCTCAACTGCTCCTGGATTACCCTCCAACGTCAGACAAGATCGATGAGTGGAGGGCCACCATTCAGAGTCTCATTGGCTTCGCCAATGGTGACACTCCGCCGCAGGACGGCCAGGCACGAGCCGATGGCGACGAAACCGGTGGGGGTGCAACCACCAAGCACTCTCCACCCCGAAGGCCAAGATCGCCGACTCGCCGGATCCACCTCGACAGCGACTCCACCGCATCGTCAGATCCACGAGCTCGTCGCGATCAGTGCCAAGTTCTTCATGAACGACAGCAAGAAGACGCTCGAACCCGCATCGAGCACCGAAGAGAAGCGCGGCGTCAATCGGACCAGTGCGCTGGGCCTTCTGTTGACATGCATGCACCAGGGGAACCAGGCGACTTGCCATACGCGGTAGGTTGCCCTACGTTCACTCGTGAGTTGCGGCAAGTCTAGTGGCCCAGCACAAAGAATTTCAAGGCAGATGTGCCAGAGAAGTACGACGGCAAGTCGCATCCATCGGAGTTCCTCAGCATCTACACCATCGCGGTGCAAGCTGCTGGGGGGCGGGACGACAAGATCCTTGCCAACTACTTCCCGCTGGTGCTCAAGCCCAATGTCAGATCCTGGCTCATGCACTTGCCGAACAACTCCATATCCTCCTAGGCAGACCTATGCCATCAGTTTGTCGGCGCCTTTACAGGCGGCCACAAGCCTCCTGGCCAGGAGAGCGACCTTCATCTGCTCGCCCAGAAGGAAGGAGAGTCCCTGCGCAAGTACATTCAGAGATTCAGCCGCGTACAGCACAACATCCCAGATGTCCACCCTGCCGCGGTAATCAGCGCATTCCATCAGAACGTGCGAAACCGCAGGATGCGGGAGGAGATGGCGATGTGCAAGATCAGAGACGTCAGTGAGCTATATGCCCTGGCCGACAAGTGCGCACGTGCTGAGGAGGGGGGGAAACTCCCGGAGAGAGTACAGAAGCAGGAGGGTCTGACAGCGAAGAGGCCGCCCCGGCAAAGAAAAACCGGCGGCGGAACAACAGGAAGAAGAAAGGCAAAGATGTGCTAGTCGTTGAGTAGTCTGGCAACGAAGGTGGCGCCAAGAAAGCCAAAGCTGGTAGCTCCAGTGGCACTAACCACCAGACTGTAGCGGTCGCTGACAAGCAGGACAGCACCAACAAGCAGTACTGCAAGATCCACCGCACCAAGGGCCATGACCTCCAGAGCTGCAAGAAGGTCGAGCAGCTTGTTGAACAGCAAAAGGCTGAATACGAGCGACGCGACAAGGAGAAGGCCCAGGAAGGTGCTGGAGGAGCCGGCAAGAAACGCCCCGGCCAAGGAGGACGCCGCGACAAGGCCAAGCAACGGCAAGGAGATAGACCTCCACGCGGCCGCGACAAGGATGAAGATGACGACGATGATGAAGATATGGATGATGACGAGACCGATGAGCAGGAGTTCCAGAAAGCCACAGAGGTCCTGTGCGTTGACGGCAGTGCTTCTCTGCATACTTCCCACCGCCAGCTCAAGCAGTGGATGCGGGAAGTCAATGCGGTAGAACCACCCGTCGAGTCATGCAAGCCTCTGAAATGGTCCAGCACGCCTATCATCTTTGATATTGAGGACCACCCTGATCGCATAACTGTGGTCGGGTGCTTGCCGATGTTGGTTTCACCAACTATCCGCAACCTCAAGGTCACTAAGATGCTAGTTGACGGCGGAGCCGGCTTGAATCTGATCTCCTCCGCGGTACCCCAGAAACTCCAGATCCCTGATAGCGAGCTCGAAGAGACCGGAACATTCCAAGGAATCAATCCGGGAAGAAGCAAGCCGAAGGGAAAGATCATGTTGCCGGTGACATTTGGCAGCGAGTTGAACTTCAGGACTGAGAGGGTCACTTTTGACGTTGCTGACTTTCCACTGCCCTACAATGGGATACTCAGCCGTCTAGCACTCGCCAAGTTCATGGCAGCCTCTCACTATGCATACAACATGCTGAAGATGCCAGGCCCGATAAGTGTCATCTCTGTCCCTGGCGACAAGAAGGATGCCCTTATCTGCGCCGACAAGATCTACCAGGAAGCAGCAGCCGCAATAGATCGCAAGTCACTTGCCGCTGAAGCTCCCAGGGCAAAGAAGACCAAGTCCGGCAAGAGTTTTGATGCCCACTCCGGCAAGCGCACCTCTTCGGAGTGCTACGCTACCATCAAGGATGCACCATCGAGCTCCACCGGCAAGTGTAAGAAGACAATGGCAGCTCCACCAGAGACCAAGAAGGTGTCCGCCAAGGAGGATGGCACTGGTGGTACCTTCACCATCAGTGCCACTCTCGACCCTAAATAGGAAAGCGCGCTCGTTGCTTTCCTGTGGGCGAACGTCGACGTGTTTGCGTGGGAACCGTCTGACATCCCCGGTGTTCCCAGGAAAGTAATCGAGCACCATATTGCCGTCTGCCCTCATGCGCGGCCCATCAAGCAAAAAGTTAGGAAGCAGGCAGTGGAGCGCCAAGAATTCATCGCAGAAGAAATCAAGAAATTGGAAGCAGCAGGCCTTGTTAGAGGAGTGCTCCATCCTACGTGGTTGGCCAACCCTGTAGTCGTGCGCAAGGCAAACGGGAAATGGAGGCTTTGTATCGACTTTACCGATGTCAATAAAGCTTGTCCCAAAGACCCCTTTCCCTTGCCGCGCATCGACCAGATTGTTGACTCCACGGCCGAATGTGACTTGCTTTCATTTCTTGATGCATACTCAGGATACCATCAGATCTTCATGGCAGAAGAGGATGAGGAGAAAACCGCATTCATCACCCCATGTGGCACATACTGTTTCGTACGGATGCCTTTCGGTTTAAAGAATGCTGGTTCAACATTTGCAAGGGTAGTCCATTATGCTTTTGAGCCGCAAATGCACAGAAATGTGGAAGCCTACATGGATGATATAGTGGTCAAGAGCAAGGAGAAGGCGACTCTGATTCAAGATTTAGACGAAACCTTTGCAAATCTGCGCAAGATCAACCTCAAGCTTAACCCCGAGAAGTGTGTGTTTGGAGTCCCCTCCGGCAGGCTTCTCGGGTTCTTCGTATCTCAGCGGGGAATTGAAGCCAATCCCGACAAGATCAAGGCCATTAAGCAGATAGAAGCACCAAAGCGCGTCAAGGATGTATGAAGACTTGTCGGCTGTGTAGCTGCTCTCAGCAGGTTTATCTCTAGGTCTGCTGAATGTGCCCTGCCATTTTTCAAAATATTGAAAAAGGCAGGTCCAATGAAATGGACTCCGGAAGCGGAGGCAGCGCTGCAGGACTTAAAGAGATACCTGTCCTCCACTCCAATACTTGTCGCACCTAAGCCACAAGAGAAGTTGCTGCTATATATAGCGGCAACCAATCAAGTGGTTAATGTTGCGTTAGTAGCGGAGAGGGAGGCAGATGATGAGCCAGCAACCACGGCAGATGCATCCAGCGACAAGCAGAGGACTTCACCGGCAAGCTCTGGTCCCGACAAAGATGGATCTGCGCGGTCACATGAGAAGATGTAGAAAAGAATGGTGCAGCGCCCAGTTTACATTGTCAATTCCCTTCTGCAGGGGGCTAGGTCAAGGTACTCTGGTGTGCAGAAATTGCTTTTCGGCCTTCTCATGGCCTCGAGAAAGCTGCGCCATTACTTTCAAGCACATGAGATCACAGTCGTCACTCGTTTTCCGCTGAAGAGGATACTCCAAAATCCAGAAGCGAGTGGGCACTGGAACTATCAAGCTTTGGCCTTAAGTTTGAGAGCACTTCAACTATCCAAAGCAGAGCGCTGGCAGAGTTCATAGCAGAATGGACGCCAACACAAGATGAAGAAATTCCGGAGACGAGCATCCCCATTAAGGAAGCAGGCAAAGAGTGGCTGATGTACTTTGATGGTGCCTTCTCGCTACAAGGTGCCGGTGCAGGCGTGCTACTTGTCGCACCCACCGGAGAGCACCTCAAGTACATAGTCCAGATGCACTTTCCCAAGGAGCAAGCAACGAACAATATCGCAGAGTATGAAGGTTTGCTTGCCGGTCTCAGGATCGCAGCAGACCTTGGGATCAAGAAGCTCATTGTCAGGGGTGACTCACAGCTTGTCGTCCTCCAAGTGAACAAGAATTATCAGAGTCCGTTGATGGAAGCTTACGTCAATGAAGTGAGAAAGCTAGAAGAGCACTTTGACGGCCTACAAATGGAACATGTTCCAAGAGCTCAGAATGATATTGCCAATGGCCTGTCAAAGTGCGCCGCACTTAAGTTACCTGTGGAACCAGGGGTCTTTGTGCTCAAGCTAACCCAACCATCTGTAACACCATCAACTAGACAGAGAAAGAAGAGGAAGTTGATTTCTGGTGACTATTTTCTGGCAGAGCTCCCCGAAACTGCCGCCAAGAAGGTCCCCAAGATCAACGCCAAGGGTGCTGAGGAGCAATCTACTCCGGCAAGCCTTAAGGTTTGTTCCGTTGAAGCAGACACTCCCGACAAGCTTTGCTCCGGCAAGCTTGCCGGGGAACATCAAGCTCCGGCTGAGCCTCAGGTTCTCGCCGAAGAAGCGGTTGTTCCCACAGCAGCAGATGTGCCTTTAGTCCTTGTTGTCGAGCCGCAAGCTCCAGCATGGGCACAGCAGATTGTCCGTTTCCTTCAGATAGGAGAACTTCTCGAAGAGCAAGAAGAAGCAGAAAGAGTAGCCCAGCAGTCAAGTATGTACCAGTTTGTCGACAACACACTGTACAGAAGAAGACTCAACGGCGTGAAATTGAAGTGTATTCACCGGGAAGACGGACAAAAGCTGTTGGCAGAGATACATGGAGGCATATGTGGTCACCACATTGGCGCAAGAGCACTTGCCGGCAAAGCGTTCCGGCAAGGTTTCTTTTGGCCAACAGCCCTCCAGGATGCAACTGCACAAGTAACCAAGTGTGAAGCGTGCCAGTTCAATTCCAAGCAGATACACCAGCCAGCTCAAGCTCTCCAGACGGTCCCTTTATCCTGGCCATTTTCGGTCTGGGGGCTCGACATCCTCGGCCCCTTTCCCCGAGCTGTCGGGGCTTTGAGTACTTGTATGTTGCAATCGACAAGTTCACAAAGTGGCCGGAAGTGGAAGCAGTGAGGAAGGTGACAGCACAGTCAGCGGTCAAGTTCTTCAGGTCGATTGTTTGCCGCTTCGGGATCCCTAAACGGATCATCACCGACAACAGCACACAATTCACGAGTCGCACCTTCATGCAGTATGTCCAAGATCTTGGCGCCAAGGTCTGCTTCGCTTCTGTTGCTCATCCGAGAAGCAGCGGTCAAGCGGAGAGGGCAAATGCTGAAGTGCTGCGCGGGCTCAAGACCAGGACTTTCGACAGGCTGTGCAAGTGCGGAAAGAACTAGATTGAGGAGCTGCCGGTGGTTCTTTGGTCGGTCAGGACGATGCCAAATCGAGCCACCGGCCAGATGCCTTTTGCTCTAGTCTATGGAGCAGAGGCAGTTCTCCCCACGGAACTCGTATACGGGTCACCTCGAGTGCTCGCTTATGATGAGCTTGAGCAAGAGCAGCTGCGACAAGACGACGCGCTGCTCCTTGAGGAGGACCGTCTTCAGGCTGCTGTACGAGCTGCTCGATACCAGCAAGCTTTGCGCCGCTACCATAGCCGCAAAGTTAATGCCAGAAGTCTCGAGGAAGGCGACCTTGTTCTTCGGCGCGTTCAGTCCGCCAAGAATTCCAACAAGTTGACGCCGAAGTGGGAAGGCCCTTACCGGGTGAAACGAGTCACTAGGCCTGCCGTTGTCCGCCTTGAGACCGAAGATGGCATTCCGGTGAGCAACTCCTGGAACATTGAGCATCTTCGTAAGTTTTACCCGTAAGGCGCGGTTGCCGGAACCTGTTCCGGCAACCATCTTTTGTACAAGTCTTGCCGATGTTGCATGTAATCCTTTGTACAAAGCTGGGCGCAGATCCCGTGCATAAGTAAAGCTCATGTGCTCTGCACATCTTGTCCATTTCATGCTTTCTATATTTCTTTGCATGCATGTATCTGACACTTTGTACAGCACATACCCCCGGTAAGCAATAACGAGCCGTAAGGCTTCATATCATTATTTTCTCTGCTTTCTCTTTCTCAAAGGAAGGAAGTTCCCTCCCGCACAAGTTTGCCAGGGGGAAAGGAGATAATGGTGTGGACCAGGCGTCGTTCAAGGAAGTGTTCGCCTTACCGGAAAGAAAACGACGGAAAAGCTAAGTTGCCAAAGTTTGAGCAATCAGTTTTAATTTTTGAGTTATCTTCCTCGAACGACCCTGCTTTGTATGGAAAACCTGTGCGCGGAGGAACCAACTCGTAGCTAGTTGCGCCCTTACTTTGTTTCGAGTCCGCTCAACAACTTAAGTGAGCTGCGACTAGTTGCGACAAGGTTTCTTGTCGGCAGCGGCACCGCCAGCAGGCTGCTGACGTTCCGCACTCAGCGCTCGCGGCTAAGGTGCCTGCGCCGACAAGTTCCCTAAAAGCGTAGGGCAAAAACATACAAAGGAAGGAATCAAGTAAAGGAGATAACATAGCAATTGCTATCCAAAATAAAGTCGTATTACAAGATAGCTTGTCGCAGCTCTAACAGTTTGTCTCGTAACATGACCAGAAGCGACAAGGAAAAGAGAAAATGGGCGGCCTAATCTACGCGATCACCCTCAACCCTCTTGATCCCGCTCACCTTGTCCACAATGGGTGCGACAAGGGCCTTGAGCGCTTCCAGGTCAGCATCCGGCGGCAAGGACCTGAGGACGTTGGTGAGGTTGAGGCCTGGGTTGCGGAAGGCCACCTTCACCAGCACCTTCTGGAGAGCCCCTGCGCAGATCTTGCGCGACTCGTCGGCCAACTGCTTTGGGATCTTCTCCCGGAGTCGCTGGAGTGCCGTCGCCACGCCTTCGAAGAACAAGCTGAGCTTGGCGCTGGGTTGGAGGTGCTCATCGGAGGAGTACCCGAAATCCTCCATCCCTAGCTGCGCCAGCTCCTTGTCGATGGCCGCTGCAGCATCCACAAGACCCTCGGTCCAATGCTCCACGGTCTCCCTAAAAGTGTCCTGGGTGGCAGCAGCATTCGCCAGCAGCGCCTCATCGGCCTTGATCTTCTCCGACAAGGCCGCTTCCCGCTCCCTGGCGCCGTCCAGCATCTGAGTCAAAGTGGCCAGCTTCAACCCGAGATCTGCGTTGGAGTCCTTGGCAGCGCTGAGCTCCTTGCTCCTCTCAGCAAGATGACCTTGCAGCTTGCCATGAGCAGCGGCGTCCTTCTCGAGCTCACGCTTGAGCACAGCAAGCTCCTCGCCACTCGCCTTGAGATCGGCCTCCAGTTGCGCCGCCTTCGTCTCCAGCTCCTTCTTGGCGGCCTCGGCAGCTGCGGCAGCGTCTTTTGCCTCCTTGAGGGCCCCACTGAGTGTCTGCTCGCGCGCGGCAAGCTCCTCCTCGTGGCTGTCAAGGTTGACCTTGCGCTGCGCCAGCTCACCTTCCTGCGCAGACAGCTTCTCGGCAACAAGCCGATGTCGCTCTTCAATTTCAGCCTTCTCGAGGAGGAAGGCCTTCTGCTCCTCGTCAACTTGTTCCCGCTCCTCCGCGAGAGCCCAGAGAGCTTCCTTCCTGAAAACCCGGAGCTCCTCCATGCGCTTCTCGATGTCCACTCCCGCCTTCGTGACAAGTGCTTCTCGGGACACCAGCTTGGCTTGTCGGGCGCTGTAGAGTGACAGCAACTTCCGCAGCAGCCGCTCCTCCTCAGGCTCGTCGCTGCTGCTGCTTGGCGCGTCGACGAGCGTCAGCTCAGCGGAGGCAAGCACCTCTCCATCCAGCATCTCTCCTTCAACAGGCGCCCTGGAGCTTGACGCCCAGGGGAGCCTGATGAAGATGTCGTCGCCGACCTTCAAGTAGGCGCCGGGCTGGGGCTCTTCGGAGCCTGGCGCTGCAGCAGCGGCGGAGGGATCGGTGGTCGGCATAGCGCCTGGCGCTCCTGCGGCCTCGGGGTCATCAGTGCGATCGCCGGATCCCTCGCCGGCTTCTACAGCGGCAGCCTTGGCAGCCTCTTCGCCGGCAGGATCATCAGCGCCGGCTCCTCCTTCGTTGGCAACAGCGTCGTCGGCATTGCTGCGTGCGTTCTCCTCGCCGGCGGCCTCGGTTTCCATCGGCTCCGTGGCAGATGGATCTGATGAACGGAAAGAGGGAGAGAAGTCAAGCAAACATCCAAAAATAAAACCAGAAGAAGAAGAACCCAAGGGAAGTTTTCAGGCAGAAGGATTACCTGTGCTAGGACCTGCAGTCGTGGCCTCAACCACTGGAGGGTCGCTAGTGCTGTCCCTTGCCGGAGAACTGCCCCTTGCCGGAGAATTCCCCCTTGCCGGAGAACGGTCCTTTGCCGGAGAATTCTCCCTTGCCGGAGAACGCTCCCGTGCTGGGGAATTCTCCCTTGGCGGTGTAGTTGAAGCAGATGGCACTTTGGGAGCGGCTTCCGGGCACTCCTGGTGAGGCTGCTCTGCTCCTACACAAGCCAAAGTCAGATATCAGCAAAGAAAAAGCACCCATGCACACCCAACAGCAGGAAATAAACCATATACTTACACTGGGGGCTGCGCTGGGGGCTGCTTGGAGGAAGGGTTGCCGGGTCCGGCAAGGTAGTCTCGGACATGTCCCCTGCCATCACAGTGGGATCGTCCTCGATGACAATTACCGGGGCCTTGGCTCTCTTCGCCGCTCTTTGGGCCAGCGTCCTGAAAAGGAATGGGTTCAGAGTGAAGCAAGTCAGATACAAGACAAAGCAACAAAAAATTGAAGAACTACAAGTACAGTAAAGAGTCTTACTCTTCTTCTTCCTCATCGGAGCTAAGCGCGGAGAGATCGAAGTCCGGCTCGCCTCCGGTGCGACGAGGCGGAGGAGTAGGTTCCCTTGCCCGCTTGGCAGGGGCGGTGGCGGCGGACCGGGAAGACCCCGCTCTAGTTGCCGCAGTAGCGTGAGGCGCTCCTGCGGCAACACTGCTTGCCGCAGTAGAGCGTGTCGCACGGCTCGGCGGCTGTTGACTCGTCTGCCACTCCGCTACGTCCCCGGCCCTGCGGAGACGCCTTCTTGGTGGAGCTGGGGGCTCCGCTTGCGACGAGCTGCCTGAAGGTTCGAGCCCGACAAGCTCTCCCTCGCCGGGCTCGCTCGACTCAGCTTCAGGCCCGACAAGTTCTTCCTCGCCGGCAAACTCCTCTCACTCGGCAAGGCTTGCCACCTCTGCTGCCTCTGCCTCCTCCACAGTAAATCCAAACTCGCCCGCGGCAGCTGCTGCCGCCGCCTCTTCCAGCCTGGTGGCGATGCGCTGCATCTCCGCGTCGGTGGTGTCGCGAGTAAGGCTCTTATGTTTGTCGGAGCGGATCGCCACTTCTACCAGGCTGTCGAAGAACTCCTGCACGACAGCGTCTGCCAGCTCTTGCCAAGTTGGGACATGTCAGGACCCCGACTCGATGTCACATTGACCTAGCCGGTAACACCTCATATCACTTTGCGGCCTCACGCACGGTATCCCCACGGGTGTCGCCTTACCTTTGCCCGGGACCGTTTGCGCCTTTTGGCTCACGTATATGATAGTGTCGCTAGCATCCATATGATAAGGAGCCCGGGCTGACATGACTAGTCGTAAACCCAAAGTGGCACAGACTTACAGGGACAGGCATCCATGACCCAGCTTCGAACGTGTCGGTCATCAGCAAGTGGGTCCGGGCTGTAGCACTGGGCTAGCAGGACTCCGGTAAACCGGGCTGTAGCGGGCTAACAGGACTCCGGTACTCAAAGCGTGACATTTCCCCGAAGGGACAGACACAGGAACGAAGAAGGACACATGCCGGCCAGCCTAAGTGTTCCGGAGCAGTAGCAAGCTACCATGGCTCGGTGGAAACACTAGGAGACATTTCCCGGTAAGAGAGGCTACTAAAGATAAACAACTAGATAGTCAGATCCCACACATACCAAGCATTTCAATAGCATACACACAATATGCTCGATATGTGCAATACAACATGGCATCACAAAATGACTCTACGACTCAAGTAATTTATTCAATAGGCTCCGAGGAGCGAGATATTACAAACAGGGGTCTCATGACCCAACATTCAGAGCATACAAATCAAAGCACAAGCGGAAGCTATCATGTCTGGGTACAGACATCTATAAATGAAAAAGGCTGAGAAGCCTGACTATCTATCAGATCCTGCCGAGGGCACAAGATCGTAGCTGAGGTATCAAGCTAAACGTCGAAGTCCAAGCGGAACTACTAGTGAGACTGAAGTCTCTCTGCAAAACATAAAATAGGCAAACGTGAGTACAAATGTACCCAGCAAGACTTACATCAGATCTATCTACATATGCATCATTATCAACAAGGGGGTGGAGGGGTTTGACTGCAGCAAGCCAGCTTTGACTCGGTGGCTATCCTAAACTACGACTGCAAGCGACTCTTTTGAGGTGGCGCACACGAGTCCACATATTCACCATATCAATACACCACTATGGATCCGCTCCCGTCTCCCTACGAGAACGCCATCCATAGCACTCACGCTTATCTTGCGTATTTTAGAGTATCCACTTTCACTTGTCTATGAACTGATATAAGCAACCCAGAAGTCCTTTTCCACGGACACGGCTATTCGAATAGATGATGATAACCCTGCAGGGGTGTACTTCTTCATACATGTTTCCACCACTTAGCGTCTGCACACGACATGTGCTCGGCAGACTTCAAGCGAAAGCCGACGTGGGTGTAGACCACGACCTACCTAAACACTCAAGTCTCTAGTCCAGGTTTATCGCCTATTTGGGTTCCATCCATGAGGAGATCCGGCCGGAGTTTCGCTCACAGCCCCAAACGATGTGAACAGGGTTCCCGAGATACCAAACGGGCATCCGGTACACCGTGCCACGTACCTACCGCATCACAACCCACCCCTACGGTCAGCGCTGTCCACGGCCTCCAGTAAGCTACAAACACCAGAAACTACTTGCAACTCCTGGACAGAGGACAAGGGTGAATAAGAAGTCGAGCGGGGTCATATTTCAGGGCCCAATGTATGGTAGTAGCTTAATCATGGATCACAAACACAGAACTCAGTTCCTGAGGACGGCTTCAATGAGACAACCCACCATGTACTCCTACATGGCCTCTCACCGCTACCTTTACCAAATCGTGTTCACACGCTTAGCTCACACACAGTAGGACATGTTCACACGCCTCTGATTCATCCCCGATGAATCAGACCTGACTCAACTCTAAGCAGTAGCAGGCATGACAAACAAACATGAATGAGTAGGCACAACAGGGCTCAAACAACTCCTACTCATGCTAGTGGGTTTCATCTATTTACTGTGGCAATGACAGGTCATGCAAAGGATAAAGGGGTTCAGCTACCGCAGCAAGTAACAGATAAATCGGTGTTGTCCTAATGCATTAAAAGAGAGCAGGAGCGAGAGAGTAGGATTGTATCAGAATGAACAAGGGGGTTTTGCTTGCCTGGCACTTCTGAAGATAACATTGAGTCTTCATCAGTGTCAACGATCACATCGTCGGTACACGTCTATCGAGAGGGGACAATTACCGGCAACACAGAAGAAACACAATCAATGCAATGCATAATATGATGCATGCTATGACATGGCAATATGAATGTGTTTTGGGCTAATGCACCTAAAACCAGATTAAATGAAGTTGGTTTGAATCCAAGATTCAAATTCAAACTCCATATGTGGTTATTTAAATGTCATTCACTTCATTTGTCCTAAACAGTAGTCATAAGTTGTTCTAACATGCATGAAAATGGTACAGATGGATTCCTTGAATTTTTCTGATAATTTTTCATATATAAATTATTTAATTTGGAGTTACGGTTAATATTCTATGATTTATTGAAGTTTAGGGCATTTTCTGAAATTTTCTGAATATTAATAAATCCAGTAATTGAATTAATGCGCCAGCCTGACGTCAGCAGGTCAACTGGGCGCCTCCAGGTCAAACCTGACGTGTGGGGGCCACACGTCAGTGACACAGGGCTGTTAGCTCACTGACAGGTGGGGTCAGGTCAACATCCACGTCATCATGGTCAACTCTGACGTGTGGGTCCACAGTGATTAGATAAAATTAAACAGAAATTAAACTAGTGTTAGTTAGGGGCGTGGGCCCAGTAGTCAGTGAGAGGGGGGGTTAGTTAGTGGCATCATTAGCCACTAATTACGGTGCCACGTCGGCACGGCCGGAGTTAACCCGCCGGCGACCTAAACAACGACGGAGGCTCGCCGGACTTGAGCTACAGGCGGCGGCTGGACTCGCGGAGACCACCGGGGCGTAGCCCGTGCTCTCCCGTATCCAAAGGAGCAGGAGGGTGGTGGCGGGGGCGCCGGAGCTCGCCGGAAGTGCGCTCGCGGCGGCGCCGGAGTTCGGGTGAGTGCGGGGTTGACGCTATGGTGCATGGGAGGAGGGGCTGGTGGGCGCTACGGGCTCCTGGGAGCAAACCGAGTGCTATGACGCGCCCAGGCACGAGCTACGGCATCTGTAGCCACGACGGCGGCATGGCCGGCGGCGGTGAGCTTTCGGGCTCGTGGGGAACGGCGCTACAGCACGGGGGCGAGCACAAAGAATTAGGGGATAAGGTAAGTGGCTCACGGCGAGTCAGACGGTGCAGACGGCGGGGCCGGGGAGGCTCTGGACGCGGCGAATCAAGCGACGGAGATCGCCAGCACCGAGGTTGGAGAAGACGTCCGGGGCGGCGATGCAGCGCTCCCCTGGTTGCTTGGCTCGGGGTGGACGAGGAGGACGACGATGCGGTCCTTCTGGATTGGTCGGCGAGGCGAGTGGTGGTCGGTGGCCGTGGCTATGGCGAGCGGCGGCGACGGCGACTCTCGGGTGGCTCGGGGAAGAGAGTCAGGGGAGGGAGAGAGGGGGTCCAGAGAGAGAGAGGCGGTCGAGGGGGTCGAGGGCGTCTCCGTGGCGTCGCGAGGGAGTCGGGGAGGCTGCCACGGCGAAGCAGGAGGTGGAGGCCTCCGCGTGCGCGCGTGCGTGCGGTGTCCGTCCTCCTGGCAGGGGAGGAAGAGGACAAGGGGGAGGAGGAGGTGGGCTGGGCCGGCCGGATGGGCTGGCCAGCTGGGCCAGGTAAGTGGCGCCAGGTAATTCCCTTCTCTCTCTGTCTTTTTCTAATTATTTCAGTTTTCTATTTTGCAGGTTTGTTTTGAATTTGGTTTTGAAACCAATTCAATTTATTTTGCTTCTGACAATATTTTTAGGAGCTAAAAGAATTAAAACAATGCTCCACAAAATATTTCAGAATTATTGGACCTATATTTATTTAATAGTAGATATAAATCCAATTCAAATAATTATTGCTTTAATTCAAATGCCCAAATTAAATGTTTCTGAGACACCAAAAATATTGGTTTGGATTTTACCTCTTGCCAATATTTCCAGAGGATAACAGGAACATTTTCTTGGACACATTTGAGAAGATTTAACTGTTGGTTATTTTTAGAGGTTTCTGAGGCTTTGAAAATTCCTCAATTCAAATTTCGTTTGAATTTAAACATGATGCAGCAAGAGGTCTAGCCTAGTGCATTACCAGAAGCTAGGGATGTGACAACTCACCCCCACTAAACAAGAATCTCGTCTCGAGATTCAAGCGTAGGGTAAGGTGAAAGGGGAATGCAAACTAGCACAATCTTCACGATCCAGGTTGTACTTCAAATGAACGTTGATTTGAACACCATCTTTGTCTTGTCGTCTTGCTCTGAGAACTCCAGCTAATCATGACAAGAAGAGGAAAGGAAAACTCTAGAAGGATCGGTCTTCTCGAAGGTCGAACAACTCAGGATTAACTCCCGGAATGACATAGCAACATCTCTCGAGCTGAGAGACGAAGCATACCTCTGGAGGGACGGAGTGGAGCAGGTGACGAGGTTCACTAGGTAGACAACAATTCCAGACTTAAGAATGTGGCGATCGGTTGTCAACGTAGCGAGGAGTTGAATTGCCATGATACCACGACGAAACATCCTGGAGGAGGGTGATTCGTAGATTATTATCTTAAGTGGCAAAAAGAATTACTTTTGATTCAAAGATCATTGAAACTCTTCATACCAGCCTAAGGCAATTCACAACGATCGTTTGGAGGGGGTCGGTAGAATGGCATACTCGGACTTGGATGATGTGGATTACCTTGTTGAAGACAACGCAATGGATGAATTTGCTTATCACCGGAAATGGAAGAGACCCATGGTAGAATGGCACATTGGCGGTGCAAGCTGGGAACAAAATGCAAATGCTGGGAATGATTCTGGTAACTGGGGAAGAACCCAACACTAGAGAGTTAATTCACTGGTTGAAAAGGTCATAGCATTGCCGAGGAAACTGAGAGGAATCCCAGTTAGCGTCGACGGTAACACCTAACGCTTGTGCGTGCTCTCAAGAACTTGAGCATTTCCATATTCATCAAGATTTTACCAATATCCGTGTCAAGGATTCTGGCAACACAACTTACTACCATGATGAATGAGGAAGGATGACGCAGATGCAAAGGAAGATAACACTTTCTCAGATTTCACCTTAGCGAGGCCAAGGAAACAAAATCTGGACGATCGACCGAGAGACATTTAGCACTCCGCTTCTAATGTTCTTCTTGATGTGCTAGTGTAACCCATTCATAGATATGGTTTGATATCTAGAACATCAAGTAAAGGTCGGACTTCGGGAGCACAAGAATCCATAAGGAACAACTAGGGAGGTAAATCCTACGAAATCCTTATGGGGAGGTGGCCAACTTCCTCAATCAAGATACTACAATAATAGGTCTACCAGATGGGTGTGTTGGCCACGACATCCACCTTACCGGTTATCGAGAGACCAATATTATAGTTCTTGGGAAATGTTCCAACCATCATATCTGCCTGAGATTCAGATCTGGTTGGTGTTAGGATATTCCAGACTCATCGAGTCTAGGAAGAAAAATGAAAGTTTGCAACACAATTCGACGAGATGACGTTGCGAGATTCTCGGGAAATGAACTACGATAGCAAGCTCCAAAACATGAGCTGGTTCTGCTACAAACATGTGAACACGTTGTCCAAGACAAGCATGACCACAAAGTAGTCTTATAATAAAACACTACCGAGTTCAGGAGGGGGAACCATCAGCGAGGATATCGAAGTTTTGTACAAATCCGTCTGGTACCCTCGGGACTAGCACCTAAAACTTATTAATCTTGAACAAATCAATCAGTGGCTTGGTGTGCTAGGGACCCATATAGAATGGAGGTTGCAAGTCTCCGAACCACAGAATACTTCGCACGTATGCATGACTGATTTGGGATGATTCCAAAGGAAACAACATTGACTTTCTCGAATCCACGGCGGCAACTTGCATCAAAATTATGGGGAGGTGGCCAACTTCCTCAATCAAGATACTACAATAATAGGTCTACCGGATGGGTGTGTTGGCCACGACATCCACCTTACCGGTTATTTTTAGAGGTTTCTGAGGCTTTGAAAATTCCTCAATTCAAATTTCGTTTGAATTTAAACATGATGCAGCAAGAGGTCTAGCCTAGTGCATTACCAGAAGCTAGGGATGTGACAGGACAATTCCATGTGAGTCGCACAGAGGCATCATTGCACGGATGCGGTCGAGCGAGGAGTTGTTGCACGGCGGAATCACACCCCTCGGCAACATGAATGGATGTTGAGGATCGCGCTTGAACAGTTCCAGGAGCATCGCGTCCAGCTCCAGGACAGTGAAGTTGAAGTTGAGGCCCGGGCACAGCCTCATGATATCCGCCGAGTTCTGGAACTCCCAGGCGGGTCTCCTCCTCTCCTGCAGGGGGCGATGCGGCGGCGAAGGAAATCTGCGCCAACGGCACCTACGGTGAGCCCGGCAAGCCTAAGGCGTAGGATCCGGGTGATGGCAATCCTCAGCCTGTCGTCTTCCGAGGCCACGTTGCTCCAATCGTTGTCGCGCGCTATTGGGACTTGGCGATGAGCGGTGAAGGGCTGCGGGTTCTCCTCGACGATCCAGCACCATTCTGCCCTCCATTCCAGCCACTTGCTGCGGAGCTCTCCCTCTAGATAGGCCTCCTTCTTGCCGGTCCTCGAGATCCAGGCGATTCCGCCGGATAAGGGCTCTCCTCTCTCTACTCAGGGCATGAAGAAATGGAGGAAAAGAGCTACATTGGGATGGACTCCGACAAAGTTTTCGCAGAGATGTGCGAAAACTGCCATGGTTAGGACAGCATTGGGGGTGAAGTCAAGGAGGCGGAACCCGTAGGTGTTCATGATGTCGCGGAAGAATTCAGAAAAGGGTGGGCAAAGCCCGCAGTAGAAGAACAACGCGAAGAAGGGGTACCCATTCGGAGCCAGTTCCGAAGCGGCAGCGGGGAGTACCTTCATGCACGGATGCGCTCGCGTCTCCGTCGACCAGAAGAGGTAGTAGTATTCCCTCAGCTCCTTCGTGCCGAGCTGAGGGGGGAAGATTGCCTGCTCCTTCCGCAGCGCCGCGAGCCGCTGTGCCTCGGCCGACTTCACGACCTTCCCCTTGTCGGCTTTCGGAGCCATGGCGAGGTGGTGAGGGAGATCGACGGCGTTGGTGATGCTGGTGGCGATGGGGGCGGAGTGCTGCTCTCTCTTTCAGCTTTGGGAAGGAGGGAGGAGCGGCAGAGATTTCTGAGTAGCAACCGGCGAGATGGGCGAACTGCCCCTGTTTCCCCTGCTTATAAAGGGGGAGGGGGCGGACGTTCCGTCTTTCCGAATAAAGAAACCACCCACGATCTCTCCCACGACGCCGCATTCAACGCGTGCTGTTCGGGAGGGCGCGGTGGATACGGAGTAAGATACGGCGTAACCCAGGCCACGCGTGCCCGTGCCCTATTTTGGGCCTAACCCAACAGCGCTCGGCACCGTGTGTGGCCCAGGCCCGGGGGCTCCTGTCGGTGTACTAGAGTAGGGGTACCCAAGTATCCCGAACTTGTGCACGGGCAGTTGCAGCACCCCGTGGCAGGGCTTGCCGCGGTAACCGCCAAGGTCCTCCGTGGTTCCTGTGGAGCCATTCAAGAACAAAGTATTCACGACAAGGAGACAAGGCCCCGGCAAGAGGAGCTTGTCGGGAAGGCCGACCAAGGCACGAGGAGCTTGCCGGGAAGGCAAACCAAGGCATCTCAAGGAACTTGCCGCGACGTGCCACGCATCCCGACAAGGCCCGATGAGCGACAAGCTTCCGGATGCGACAAGACAACAACCGCGGCAAGGCACTTGCCGCGGCACGCTACCACCCTGTACCTACGCTCCAGCGCATATAACAACGTGTCGCTCTGGGGCCTTTCCAGGCGCGCGTGGCGAGAGGCTGTGCAGCCAGCGGTACGCAGTGGCAAGCGGCGCTGACAAGATTGCCATCGTGGCGAGCGATGGCGCCCCTGACGGTCCCTTTCTGCATTGTTTTGGGCGACATAAACGGGCATTTAATGCCCTTGTCCCCTGCCGTCAGGGTTAGGTAGGATACACTCTACAGGTAGTTGTACCAACCACAATCTCCTTTTCCATTTTTACCCTTGTCTATGTTGCCACCTGTCGGTGACCCCTTTAGCATATAAAAGGAGGCCCGTGCGCAACGTAGGTGGGGGGTTCGGAAGGTTCGAAGCCAGAAAACACTCACGCTCGGTCTTGTTAGCAGCTAGAGTGTACTGTAGCACTCAGCGCTCCCGAGCAAGAACTCAATACAATCAGACAAGCAGCAGTAGGAGTATTATCTCTCCAAAGCTGGGTAAAAACCGCTCGTGTGCTTCGCCTCGATCTGCTCTTCGTGCGATCTGCGCCCCCCGCCGAACCAAAAGGGGCCCGGCCCGCCGGTCCCCATAGGTGTCTGTGGATCAGCACTCCCCGACATTAGCGGTCGTTAATGCTTATCGTACTGCTCCATGGTATGCTGATTATGCTAATTATATTGTTTCTAAATTTATACCACCTAGTTTCACATACCAGCAAAAGAAAAAGTTCTTTTATGATTTAAGACATTACTTTTGGGATGACCCACACCTTTATAAAGAAGGAGTAGACGATGTTATTAGACGTTGTGCGCCTGAGAATGAACAGGAATAGATCCTACGCAAGTGTTACTCCGAATCATACGGAGGACACCACGCTGGAGACGGAACTGCACATAAGGTATTGCAATCCGGTTTTTATTGGCCTACTCTCTTCAAAGATGCTCGTAAGTTTGTTTTATCTTGTGATGAATGTCAAAGAATTGGTAATATTAGTAGACTTCAAGAAATGCCTATGAACTATTCTCTTGTTATTGAACCGTTTGATGTTTGGGGCTTTGATTATATGGGACCTTTTCCTGCCTCTAATGGTTATACACATATTTTAGTTGGTGTTGATTATGTTACTAAGTGGCTAGAAGCTATTCCAACTAGTAGTGCTGATCATAACACTTCTATTAAAATTCTTAAAGAAGTTATTTTTCTGAGGTTTGGAGTCCCTAGATATCTTATGACTGATGGTGCTTCACATTTTATTCATGGTGCTTTCCGTAAGATGCTTGCTAAGTATGATGTTAATCATAGAATCACGTCTCCTTATCACCCACAGTCTAGTGGTCATGTAGAGTTGAGCAATAGAGAACTCAAATTAATTTTGCAAAAGACTATGAATAGATCTAGGAAGAATTGGTCCAAAAAACTTGATGATGCATTATGGGCCTATAGAACTGCATATAAAAATCCTATGGGTATGTCTCCGTATAAGATGGTTTATGGAAAAGCTTGTCATTTACCTCTAGAACTTGAACATAAAGCATATTGGGCTATTAAAGATCTCAATTATGACTTCAAACTTGCGGGTGAGAAGAGGTTGTTTGATATTAGCTCACTTGATGAATGGAGAACCCAAGCCTATGAAAATGCCAAGTTATTCAAAGAAAAAGTCAAATGCTAGCATGACAAAAGAATACAAAAGCATGAGTTTAACGTAGGTGATTATGTGTTATTATTCAACTCTCGTTTAAGATTTTTTGCAGGAAAACTTCTCTCTAAATGGAAGGTCCTTACGTTATAGAGGAGGCCTATCGTTCGGGTGCCATAAAAATCAACAACTTCGAAGGCACAAGTCCGAGGGTGGTGAATGGTCAAAGAATTAAACATTATATTTCAGGTAATCCTATCAATGTTGAAACTAATATTATTAAAACTGTAACCCTGGAGGAATACATAAGGGACACTTTCCAGAATGTTCTAGACTCCGAAAAGGAATAGGTATGTGGTACGGTAAGTAAACCGACTCGAAAACAATTCTAAAGTCAATTTTTATCAGTTTTGGAATACTAAAGAATTTTAGGAAGAAAGAAGTAGTCCGGGGAGGACACAAGGCCTCCACGAGAGTGGAGGGCGCGCCCACCCTTACTGGGCGCGCCCCCTGTCTCGTGGACACCTCATGTGTCTCCCGGACTCCGTTTTCTTGCACGTTATGTATTTTGGTCGGTAAAAATTCATTATATAAACTCCCGAAGGTTTTGATCACCGTATCACGCAAATATCCTCTGTTTTTGTTTCGAGCTGTTTTCTGTTACAAATCTAGAGCATCATGGCATCTCCAAGCGCTCCCATGGTCAAGATTTTCGAGAGGGCTATCAATCCCTATCTCGCAGAGGTGCTGCAACACCCTCAAACCATTGAGTTGCGTGAGGGGGTGCTGCACATCCTGATGTGGAGGGACCAAGACTGTCACGACCGGTTTTTCCAATAAAATATTTATTGAGAAACCAATCTTTTGAGTCCAGTATGAGAGAAATCCTCCTCACTGGTAGACAAATTCTTGATACAATAAGCCAGTAGCATAAAATATATTACAGGGTCGAACTACGGTTGCTCAACCAAAATATTACAAGCACGCCAATAATTATACATAATGGCGGACATGACACAGTGGTGTGGAGGCATACTACTGACTCGAGGATAGGGCGGTGGTGGAGAAACACAGCGGGGAGAGAGATACAAGACTCTAAGTATGTCATCTCATCGAGCGTCGAGGTGAGGCTCGATGAATTTATTTGGTAGCGGAAGCGGATATAAAACAGTGACCAAATCCAGGGTCGTACGAGACTGACTGGGACTCCTCTAGGTGTCGGACTCGCTATCAAATTCTTCATCCATGAGATCGCCTTCGTCAGCATCTGGCCAAATCAACAAGCCAGTGAGTACTTTGAAAGTACTCGCAAGACAGTTCAGACGTAAGATATAACAAATGCATGCATGAATGCGTCATGAATAATTCACCAATGTACATTCAAAAATTAGCATAACAAGGTAAGTAAAAGGGAAACGGCGGTAGTCCGCCTGAAATCCCAACAACATAAATGAATACCGATTGGGTGTCTGAAGCGACGCCTCGAAAGGTGAATAAATAAATATAAGGAAATGATGCCACAGTCGGGCGTCTTAGCGACACCACATAAAGGGCTTTAAAGGAAATCCCACAGTCGGACGTCGGGGCGACATCACAAAAAGGGCTTTAAAAGAAATGCCACAGTCGGACGTCGGGGCGACATCACAGAAAGGGCTTTAAAAGAAATGCCACAGTCGGACGTCGGGGCGACATCACAGAAAGGGCTTTAAAAGAAATGCCACAGTCGGACGTCGGGGCGACATCACAGAAAGGGCTTTAAAAGAAAGTAAAATACAACAATGCCACAGTCGGACGTCTGAGCGACATCACAGAAAAGGCTTTTATTCACAAGGAAATAATGCTCATAATAAATGTTCAATTCATGAGAATAAATGGGTTAGTCCATCCACAGGAATAATCATTTAACCGGACTAAGCACTCATGCGATTCACCGGAGTCTCTGTCATCACAACTGACATTTGATCAGGATAAGATAATATCGATCTAGGACATGGAATAGATGATTTGGAGGAATATATGACTCTGCAGAGTTTGTACAAAATTTTTCCCAAAGCCAACGGATTTCCGTAGTCACGAAGGACTAGTTTCGTTTACGGTATTTCGGAAGAAAACACAGCTAACCAGTACACACCCATCCTACCTCTCGATGCTAGGAATCACCCTAGACATCGTCCAAGAAAAACTTATGAGACGGGGAGATCACAATCTCGAATAGCATGGGATCAAATTTATATACGCGCGCTCTAAGGGGTGCCCCCTCTCGGTCCCAACCGGAAGCACCCATGCCCCCTGACCGGATGACTGGCTTTAATCCAGGGCCATGGAACCGTCATCACGGCCTCTCCTTTTGGTGTGTACCAGGAAAGCGGTTTGCAACTTACTAAACCATATTCCTTGCGGAAAACATGTGGTAGTACAAGGAAGGAAATGAGAGGAACTGGACCGATACGGTTTGACACTGAAGTCACATAGTCTGGCATAAGACTGGCATGCTACGAAACTGCCATCTTACCCATCCTCATGCCAACACATGGCCATTCATACTCACATCCATCCACTTATGGATCATCGAACTCACTTACCTCAATATTGCATAAAATAACATTCATCTATATGCTCCTCAACATGCCATGAAACTAACTAAATGCAAAACATGCCAAGACACTCATCATATCAAAAGTTCAAACATGCTTGCCTGGTTCAGAGTAGTCGGAGCCTAGCTCGGTGAAGTTCGCGGCTCCGTCACCTTCTTCGGTATCTACGGTATAAAGAAAATATATGCGCTATCGTAAATACCAAGGGGTGCACAAAAAGAATTCCAAATATTTTTCAAATAAATCTGATAAAAAACTAGACAAAATTTTAAAGAGAACAGAAAAAGAATCAATCAAAAATACCTTTCTGTTTAAAAGTTATAAGGGTTTTTGTCCAGGGACTCATCTGTAATGAAACAGAAGATTTCCAGGGGCTAGCTTATAAAAACAGAAAACGACTCGAATAAGAATGCGCCGGCCCAGCGGGAAAACGTATTTGGCACAAGACGTTTTCAGAAAACACTTCGCTTAGACAGGACAGAGAGGCTGACAGGCGGGTCCCGCCCATCAGGTTTGAATATACGAACAGGGCGGCAGATTTCGCCGGTGCCCGTGAGCCGCGGTGGTCGCCGGCGGCGATCCACGGCGAGGCAGGAAGATCAGATGGTACCTCCGTGTTCAAGGCGCCATTCCGCGTCGGTTGGTGGTGGTGGTGGTCGCCGGCGAGTACCACGTCGACGGCGAGCCTGGCTCCGGCGGACGGCGACTCGGGTGGTTGCGGACTTCGTCGGAGAGAGCTGTGAAGATCAAATTGAGGAGGGGGTTAGGCTTCTGGTAGCTAGAGGGGGTAACGGACGGGGTTTGGGCGCCGGAGACGGCCTCACCGGAGCGAATCGAGCTGGTGGCCGAGGCGGAGCGAGGCGACCGGAGTCGAGGAAGAAGGGCCCCTCGAGGCTCTTCTAGTTGCTGGTCGGGGTCCAGTGAGGTGGTGGAGGTGTGCGGGGGCGAGGGGGAGCTTAGGGGCGCTATATATAGCCGGCCCGAGGCGGTTGCCGCGAACGGGATAAGTCCGGCGAGTGATTACGGTGGCGCTGTGGTTGGGCAGCGGGATTAGGGGTTTGGGCAACGCCGTTGAGGTCCACCGGTTCCATTTAGGTGCTAATCGGGCTGGGATTTGGTACTAGGGGCGAGTTCGACAGAACGGGACGGCGCGGGCCCGTCGGCGGCAGTGAGCACGTTCCGTGCTTGCCGGGCCACGGCGACGGTGCCACGGGCGTGTGCTGGCATGCATGAGGCCACGCGGAGAGCAGAGGGGCGTTGGGCTGCGCCGAGCGGCGTTGAGCCGCCGTTCCGTCCCCTGTCGGCCGCCACGGGAGGTCCCGACGCTGTAAAAGACACCGGTGAGGGCGGGCCAGCGTGCCACCGACGCCAGGAAGAGGCCAAGTGCGCGTGTGGTGCTCCAGACAGTAGGAAGAGGCGGCGAGGAACGTGCCAAGTGCACTGTGAGCATGTGTCTGAACCTCTGACGAAGAAAACGACACTGAAATCTGAATTTTCTGAATTTGCAAAGGAATAGTGCAGCTCAGGTGTTCAACAGAATGTTTTTGGCCTCTGGGGATTTTTCCTTGAGCTGATTTTTGGTGGAGTGGCTTCTCATTGCTCCAGTAGGCTGCCTGATTTTTGGTGAAATTTTTCGAGAAGTGTAGGTATGAATTTCACCAAATTTGGCAAATCTGGTCCAAACTTGCAGAGACTGAATTTTGAAAAATTTGAAAAGAGGAGGAGTGGATCAAGATGGTTCTGGGTTGTGGGTACAAAGGACTATCCAGGAGAGTTGGTTTGGGATAAAAACTCAAAGGCAAAGTGGTACTTGCTTTGAAAATCACTAAGGCTCAAAATAATTTGCAGAATTGATTTGAGGTGAAAAAAATAATTAGAATAAAATCCAAAACTTGCTTGGATTAGTTGGGACAGAGAACGTAGGTTGATTACAAGGAGGAGGGGAGGTTTTGGAGGGGTTTTACCACATGGGCAAAAATGCCAAGTCATGGGTGGTTTCCAAGATATGAAAATCCCAAATTTTCATAGAGTTTCTTTTTAAAAGAAAAACAAATTAAACTCCCAAAATAATTTGAGAGGGAACCAACAGAGAAGAAGTTTCAAAAGATCAAACACCATAGCTTGAATAAAAATAAAAACCTTGCCAAAGAAAAGGAAGTTTTTAAGAGGAAGGTTTTTCTGGAAAAAATTTAAATGGCCTCTTTTCAAAAACCACAAAGTTTTTGCTGAAAACCAAATAAAAATTTTGGAGTGTCACAACACCTACCCCCTTAGGAAAAATCTCGTCCCCGAGATTTCAACTGTTCCTCAAATAAGTGTGGATGCTCTGTCCGAAGAAAATCCTCTCTTTCCCAAGTTGCTTCGCTTTCGGTGTGGTTGCTCCACTGAACTCTGAAAAACTTGATGGTCTTCTGTCGGGTCCTCCTTTCAGACTCCTCTAATATTTTTACTGGGCGTTCCCGATAAGTGAGGTCTGGCTGTACGTCAATGTTCTCATGGGATACTTGCTTCTCTGGTTTGCTTACGCACTTCCTTACTTGAGAGACGTGGAACACGTCGTGAATGTCGGATAATTCCTCGGGTAAGTCTAGCTGGTAGGCTACAGTGCCTCTTCGTGCCACTATGCAGAATGGTCCAATGAATCTTGGTGCTAACTTTCCTTTAATCTTAAACCGTTGCAGTCCTCTCATAGGGGATACTCTCAAGTATACGAACTCACCGGGTTCGAAGCTGACCCTACGATGTTTCTGATCATAATAACTCTTCTGTCGACTTTGAGCGGTCTTAAGTCGGTCTCTGATTAGCTTGACCTTTTCCTCGGCTTCTCTGAGCATGTCTGGTCCGAAGATGTGGGTGTCTCCGGTCTCTGACCGATTTAACGGGGTATGACATCTTCGTCCGTATAAAGCCTCAAATGGTGCCATTTGTAGGCTGGCCTGGTAGCTATTGTTGTACGCGAACTCGGCGTATGGCAGGCTTTCTTCCCAACTGGTTCCATATGTGAGGACACATGCTCTCAGCATGTCTTCTAAAACCTGGTTTACGCGTTCTGTTTGTCCATCAGTTTGTGGGTGGTATGCGGTACTGAAGGCTAGTTGGGTTCCCAGAGCCTGTTGTAAATGTTCCCAAAATCTTGAGACGAACTGAGTGCCTCTGTCGGATATTATAGTCTTCGGGACTCCATGCAGACAAACTATACGGGAGAGATAAATCCTGGCAAGCTTCTGAGTGTTGTAGGTTGTCTTCACTGGAATGAAATGTGCGACCTTGGTTAATCTATCGGTGATGACCCATATGGCATCATTCCCATGTCGTGACCGAGGTAGTCCGACAATAAAATCCATCCCTATTTCATCCCATTTCCACTCAGGTATTTTGTTAGGTTGCAGTAGTCCGGCTGGTCTCTGATGCTCAGCTTTTATGCGTTGACATGAGTCGCAACATGCAATGAAGGTGGCTATGTCCCTCTTCATACCGTGCCACCAAAATCTTTCCTGAATATCCTTATACATTTTGGTTCCTCCAGGGTGGATTGAATATGGAGTGGTGTGTGCTTTACCTAAAATTTGCTGTTTAAGGTCTTCTATGTTTGGCACGCAGAGCCTTTCTCCGTACCATAATATTCCTTCATTGTCTATGACGAATTCCGAGGCCTTGCCCATACTCAACTTTCTTTTGATGCCTTCGATGCTGGTGTGACCGGGCTGAGCTCCTTTAATTTTCCCCACAAGGTCGGGTTGTATTTCCAAGTTTGATATGGTGCCTTCTGCTACCATTATCAAGTTGAGATTGGCAAATTCTTGTTGGAATTCAGGCCTCAAGCTGTGCAGATTGTTTTCATCGGAGCTGGGGTTCCGACTAAGAGCATCGGCCACTACATTTGCTTTTCCTGGATGGTAATGGATACCAACATCATAATCCTTTACCAGTTCCAACCAACGTCATTGCCGTAAATTTAGTTCTGGCTGCGTGAAAATATATTTGAGACTTTTGTGATCCGTATATATTTCACATATATTCCCAAGTAAGAAATGCCTCCATTCCTTGAGTGCATGAATAACTGCTGCCATTTCTAAGTCATGAGTGGGATAATTTTCCTCATGCTTGCGAAGTTGCCTTGAAGCGTAGGCGACAACCTTGCCTTCCTGCATCAACACGCATCCGAGACCCTTTCTGGACGCGTCACAATATACTTCAAAATTCTTGTGTATGTCGGGTACAATTAATACCGGTGTTGTCTTTAACTTCCGCTTTAGCTCTTGGAAACTTTTCTCGCAGGCTTCTGTCCATTCAAACTTCTTATCTTTCTTGAGCAACTATGTCATAGGCTTGGCTATGGTGGAGAATCCTTCAATAAATCTGCGGTAATATCCTGCCATTCCCAAGAAACTCCGTATGTCTGTTACACTGGCTGGTGACTTCCACCCAAGTATGGCCTTGACTTTCTCTGGGTCCACTGCGATACCATCTTGGGTCAGTACGTGGCCTAGAAAGCCTACTTGTCTTAGCCAAAATTCGCACTTGCTGAACTTGGCATACAATTGGTGTTTTCTGAGCTCTCCTAGCACAATCCTGAGATGTTCTGCGTGCTCTTCTGGTGTCTTGGAGTATACCAGAATATCGTCGATGAATACCATGTCAAACTTGTCCATAAACTTCATAAATACTTTGTTCATGAGGTGAACAAAATATGCTGGGGCGTTAGTTAATCCAAATGGCATCGCTGTGAACTCGTACAGTCCATATCTGGAGGTGAAGGCTGTTTTGGGGATATCTTCCGTTCGTACCTTCAATTGATGGTATCCTGACCTTAAGTCAATTTTTGAGAATACCTTGTCTTGAGCGAGTTGATCAAACAAATCGTTTATCCTTGGCATCGGGTATTTGTTTTTGACTGTGACCATGTTAAGTGCTCGATAGTCAATACACAATCTCAGTGTTCCATCCTTCTTTTTGGCAAATAGAATTGGTGATCCCCAAGGTGAGGAGCTGGCTCGAATGTATCCCTTGTCCAGTAATTCCTTTATTTGTTTCTTCAACTCGATCAACTCGGATGGTTCCATTCTGTATGGTTTCTTGTATATGGGGGTGGTTCCTGGTGCTAGCTCAATGCGGAATTCTATTTCTCGGTCTGGTGGCATGCCTGGTAGTTCTTCAGGGAATACATCTGGAAATTCACACACTACTGGAACCTTGTTTAGCTCAGAAACGTCCACCTTATTTAATATCGGTTGCTGGGGTATTTTTCCTTCCTTGGCTGATACTCTTATTGTCTTCCCTTGGTGGTGTGTGAGAATTACGGTCCTATTGAAACAGTCGATAAACCCCTTGTTGGTGGTTAGCCAATCCATCCCTAGGATGACATCCAGTCCTTTATTTTCCAACACAATAAGATTTGCGTGAAACTCCAATCCTTCGAACTCAATGACCACATTCTGACAGTAATTCTGAGTAACTTGCTGAATCCCAGGGGACTTGATGATCATGGATTTCTCCAAAGGAAGCATCAAAAAATTATTTTGCAAAGCAAAACTTTTCGAAATGAAAGAGTGAGAAGCTCCAGAATCAAACAAAACCATTGCAGGTATTGTGTTGACAGGAAACGTACCTTCCTGTGGTTATTGTTGGGATTGAAATTGTTTCGCTTGGGCGCGGAATTGTTGCCACCGTTGTTCGGCTTTGGGGTTGAGTTCCTTGGCTTGGGGCACTGTTAGGCATAGTGCCCTTCTTCTCCACAAGCGTAACAAGTAACGCCGGGGCGATAGGTGAATTCCTTGTCCCTTGCATGAAAATTCTTGATTGGGCGTGAGACATTGGATGAGGATTTGTGTGTCCCACCCTTTTGAAAATCTGTCATGCTTCGGTGACTGCGAGCATGATTAGTCTGGTCCCTTTTTCGCTTGCGGATATCTTCCAGACTGCGTCTCTCATTTTCCAGAGTAACGGCTTTGTCCACCAGTGTTTTAAAATCAGGAAAAGTGTGCACGACCAGTTGGCATTTAAGCGCGGGCGCCAGACCATCAAGGAATTTCTCCATCTTCTTGCTTTCAGTCATACGCTCTTCATTGGCGTAGCGGGACAATAGAGTAAATTGACTGTTGTAATCTGACACTGTCATGTTCCTTTGTTTGAGGTCATCGAACTCTCTCTTCTTGATTTTCATAATACTCTTAGGAATGTGTGCACCACGGAAACCTTCCTTGAAATCATCCCAGGTTATGTCATTTTCATTGGGATGCATGTGCAGAAAATTCTCCCACCACGATGCGGCTGCTCCTGTGAGATAGTGCGGAGCATACAATACCTTTTCGGGGTCTGAACATTTTGCAATAATTAATTTCCTCTCCATATCTCGAAGCCAGTCCTCGGCTTCAAGAGGTTTGTCAGTGTGAGAAAATGTTTGGGGACGTGTCTTCTGTAGCTCAGATAACTTGGAATGCTGCTGATACTGTCCATGGTGATTTCCCATGTTGATGACTTGGTTCATCATTTCACGATGTTGTTGCTGACTCTGTTCATAAAGGCGGCACATTTGGGAAAGTGTCGTTTCACTGTTCTGTTGACTTGACTGCCCTTGTGTGAAATTGTTGCCTGGTTGAGTGTCATAATCTTCCTCTGGTGGAGTTGGCATGGAGCGAGTCCAAGGACGAGACATTTTTCACTCTGGGGATATATTTTGTAAAACCCATAAGAAAAGCGGAAAGAGTCGCAAAAACAATTCCAAAAAATGCATAAAGCTGGCAAATAAAACTAAATAACCCAGCTTACTTAAGAAAAACAAATCGACTTGCGCACGGAGAAGGACTGCTCATTACATATCTTACACGCGGGCGGTAATTATACAATACATCACTCAGGATATGCGTACATAATCCTGACCTGTTATTTAGGCTAGTGCACTTCTCCAGATCCTACATGATGCGCAAACAGGCTACTTCTCACAACCTATGTACATATCTTACAAAGCGGTACATTACATGGCAGCTAAGCGTACTCAGGCAGAGATGTTGACGACCTCCTTTGCCCTGCCGAGGGCGAGGCGTAGCGAGGTTGGGGACTCGACTTCCTCCTCGCTAATGGGCTCCATACGTGTAGTGTTGCGCAGAGTGGACGGAGCGGTTGCCAGGGGCGGAGCTATATGTACAGGAGTGGGCGCGAAGGGTGGTGCAGTGTGCGCTGGGGTGGGCGCAATGACTTGGTTGAATTCTTCGGTAGAAGGAAGGCGACGAGTAGGCTTATAAGATGCTGAGGACGAGACCAAAGTCAGTGGCGGTGCGATGGGTAGGAGCTCCCTCCTGTTGGCAGTACAGCCATGAACTGAGTCCATGCGGGTAGCTACGAAGTCGTCCACCAGGTTGTCGAAGGCTGCCTCCAGGGCCCGGAGATACTCAATGAGCATCTCAAAAGCCTCGTCTCGTTCTCCTCTGGGGCAGGAGTATGCGTATTGACAGGTGTAAGGCACATGGCATGGAAGATAGCGGTAGCGACGAGTCTTCATCGCGGGAAGGACATCCCTGAGGCGAGCTATCGCCTCACGGGCTGCCATCTGCATAGCATGCCTCTCCGTAGGCATGGCTCTTCCCACGAACCGGAAGCGGCGTAACTCACCACGCCCTCCCTTGAACTGCACCGCGGCCTGGTGCATGGTCAGACTGTCGTTGACTCGGTGCTGGCAGAGTGTGAAGACTGGGCGCACAGATGGCCCCATCGCGACCTGAACGATGAAGGAAAGAAGCTTGACGAACCCATCGGGCACGTTGGCGAAGGTCTGAGACTCGCAGCCGTTGTCGGCCATCTACAAAAGTAGGCAAAAATTCTGCATGGTCAGATCATAAATTTATGCTGACTCGGCGGCTCGGCGGCTGTTGACTCGTCTGCCGCTCCGCTACGTCCCCGGCCCTGCGGAGACGCCTTCTTGGTGGAGCTGGGGGCTCCGCTTGCGACGAGCTGCCTGAAGGTTCGAGCCCGACAAGCTCTCCCTCGCCGGGCTCGCTCGACTCAGCTTCAGGCCCGACAAGTTCTTCCTCGCCGGCAAACTCCTCTCGCTCGGCAAGGCTTGCCGCCTCTGCTGCCTCTGCCTCCTCCACAGTAAATCCAAACTCGCCCGCGGCAGCTGCTGCCGCCGCCTCTTCCAGCCTGGTGGCGATGCGCTGCATCTCCGCGTCGGTGGTGTCGCGAGTAAGGCTCTTCTGTTCGTCGGAGTGGATCGCCACTTCTACCAGGCTGTCGAAGAACTCCTGCACGACAGCGTCTGCCGGCTCTTGCCAAGTTGGGACAATTCCATGCGAGTCGCACAGAGGCATCATTGCACGAATGCGGTCGAGCGAGGAGTTGTTGCACAGCTGAATCACACCCCTCGGCAACATGAATGGATGTTGAGGATCGCGCTTGAACAGTTCCAGGAGCATCGCGTCCAGCTCCAGGACAGTGAAGTTGAAGTTGAGGCCCGGGCACAGCCTCATGATATCCGCCGAGTTCTGGAACTCCCAGGCGGGTCTCCTCCTCTCCTGCAGGGGGGCGATGCGGCGGCGAAGGAAATCGGCGCCAACGGCGCCTACGGTGAGCCCAGCAAGCCTAAGGCATAGGATCCGGGTGATGGCAATCCTCAGCGTGTCGTCTTCCGAGGCCACGTTGCTCCAATCGTTGCCGCGCGCTATTGGGACTTGGCGATGGGCGGTGAAGGGCTGCGGGTTCTCCTCGACGATCCAGCACCATTCTGCCCTCCATTCCAGCCACTTGATGGGGAGCTCTCCCTCTAGATAGGCCTCCTTCTTGCCGGTCCTCGAGATCCAGGCGATTCCGCCGGATAAGGGCTCTCCTCTCTCTACTCGGGGCATGAAGAAATGGCGGAAAAGAGCTACATTGGGATGGACTCCGATAAAGTTTTCGCAGAGATGTGCGAAAACTGCCATGGTCAGGACAGCATTGGGGGTGAAGTCAAGGAGGCGGAACCCGTAGGTGTTCATGATGTCGCAGAAGAATTCAGAAAAGGGTGGGCAGAGCCCGCAGTAGAAGAACAACGCGAAGAAGGGGTACCCATTCGGAGCCAGTTCCGAAGCGGCAGCGGGGAGTACCTTCGTGCGCGGATGCGCTCGCGTCTCCGTCGACCAGAAGAGGTAGTAGTATTCCCTCAGCTCCTTCGCGCCGAGCTGAGGGGGGAAGATTGCCCGCTCCTTCCGCAGCGCCGCGAGCCGCTGTGCCTCGGCTGACTTCACGACCTTCCCCTTGTCGGCTTTCGGAGCCATGGCGAGGTGGTGAGGGAGATCGACGGCGTTGGTGATGCTGGTGGCGATGGGGGCGGAGCGCTGCTCTCTCTTTCAGCTTTGGGAAGGAGGGAGGAGCGGCAGAGATTTCTGAGTAGCAACCGGCGAGATGGGCGAACTGCCCCTGTTTCCCCTTCTTATAAAGGAGGAGGGGCGGACGTTCCGTCTTTCCGAATAAAGAAACCACCCACGATCTCTCCCACGACGCCGCATTCAACGCGTGCCGTTCGGGAGGGCGCGGTGTAACCCAGGCCACGCGTGCCCGTGCCCTGTTTTGGGCCTGACCCAACAGCGCTCGGCACCGTGTGTGGCCCAGGCCCGGGGGCTCCTGTCGGTGTACTAGAGTAGGGGTACCCTAGTATCCCGAACTTGTGCACGGGAAGTTGCAGCACCCCGCGGCAGGGCTTGCCGCAGTAACCGCCAAGGTCCTCCGTGGTTCCTGTGGAGCCATTCAGGAACAAAGTATTCACGACAAGGAGACAAGGCCCCGGCAAGAGGAGCTTGCCGGGAAGGCCGACCAAGGCACGAGGAGCTTGCCGGGAAGGCAAACCAAGGCATCTCAAGGAACTTGCCGCGACGTGCCACGCGTCCCGGCAAGGCCCGATGAGCGACAAGCTTCCGGATGCGACAAGACAACAACCGCGGCAAGGCACTTGCCGCGGCACGCTACCACCCTGTACCTACACTCCAGTGCATCTACCAACGTGTCGCTCTGGGGCCTTTCCAGGTGCGCGTGGCGAGAGGCTGTGCAGCCAGCGGTACGCGGTGGCAAGCGGCGCTGACAAGATTGCCATCGTGGCGAGCGATGGCGCCCCTGACGGTCCCTTTCTGCACTGTTTTGGGCGACATAGACGGGCATTTAATGCCCTTGTCCCCTGCCGTCAGGGTTAGGTAGGATACACTGTACAGGTAGCTGTACCAACCACAATCTCCTTTTCCATTTTTACCCTTGTCTACGTTGCCACCTGTCGGTGACCCCTTTAGCATATAAAAGGAGGCCCGTGCGCAATGTAGGTGGGGGGTTCGGAAGGTTCGAAGCCAGAAAACACTCACGCTCGGTCTCGTTAGCAGCTAGAGTGTACTGTAGCACTCAGCGCTCCCGAGCAAGAACTCAATACAATCAGACAAGCAGCAGTAGGAGTATTATCTCTCCGAAGCTGGGTAAAAACCGCTCGTGTGCTTCGCCTCGATCTGCTCTTCGTGCGATCTCCGCCCCCCGCCGAACCAAAAGGGGTCCGGCCCGCCGGTCCCCATAGGTGTCTGTGGACCAGCACTCCCCGACATTAGCGGTCATTAATGCTTATCGTACTGCTCCATGGTATGCTGATTATGCTAATTATATTGTTTCTAAATTTATACCACCTAGTTTCACATACCAGCAAAAGAAAAAGTTCTTTTATGATTTAAGACATTACTTTTGGGATGACCCACACCTTTATAAAGAAGGAGTAGACGGTGTTATTAGACGTTGTGTGCCTGAGAATGAACATGAATAGATCCTACGCAAGTGTTACTCCGAATCATACGGAGGACACCACGCTGGAGACGGAACTGCACATAAGGTATTGCAATCTGGTTTTTATTGGCCTACTCTCTTCAAAGATGCTCGTAAGTTTGTTTTATCTTGTGATGAATGTCAAAGAATTGGTAATATTAGTAGACTTCAAGAAATGCCTATGAACTATTATCTTGTTATTGAACCGTTTGATGTTTGGGGCTTTGATTATATGGGACCTTTTCCTGCCTCTAATGGTTATACACATATTTTAGTTGGTGTTGATTATGTTTCTAAGTGGCTAGAAGCTATTCCAACTAGTAGTGTTGATCATAACACTTCTATTAAAATGCTTAAAAAAGTTATTTTTCCGAGGTTTGGAGTCCCTAGATATCTTATGACTGATGGTGCTTCACATTTTATTCATGGTGCTTTCCGTAAGATGCTTGCTAAGTATGATGTTAATCATAGAATCACGTCTCCTTATCACCCACAGTCTAGTGGTCATGTAGAGTTGAGCAATAGAGAACTCAAATTAATTTTGCAAAAGACTATGAATAGATCTAGGAAGAATTGGTCCAAAAAACTTGATGATGCATTATGGGCCTATAGAACTGCATATAAAAATCCTATGGGTATGTCTCCGTATAAGATGGTTTATGGAAAAGCTTGTCATTTACCTCTAGAACTTGAACATAAAGCATATTGGGCTATTAAAGATCTCAATTATGACTTCAAACTTGCGGGTGAGAAGAGGTTGTTTGATATTAGCTCACTTGATGAATGGAGAACCCAAGCCTATGAAAATGCCAAGTTATTCAAAGAAAAAGTCAAATGCTAGCATGACAAAAGGATACAAAAGCATGAGTTTAACGTAGGTGATTATGTGTTATTATTCAACTCTCGTTTAAGATTTTTTGCAGGAAAACTTCTCTCTAAATGGGAAGGTCCTTACGTTATAGAGGAGGCCTATCGTTCGGGTGCCATAAAAATCAACAACTTCGAAGGCACAAGTCCGAGGGTGGTGAATGGTCAAAGAATTAAACATTATATTTCAGGTAATCCTATCAATGTTGAAACTAATATTATTAAAACTGTAACCCTGGAGGAATACATAAGGGACACTTTCCAGAATGTTCCAGACTCCGAAAAGGAATAGGTATGTGGTACGGTAAGTAAACCGACTCGAAAACAATTCTAAAGTCAATTTTTATCAGTTTTGGAATATTAAAGAATTTTAGGAAGAAAGAAGTAGTCCGGGGAGGACACGAGGCCTCCACGAGAGTGGAGGGCGCGCCCACCCTTACTGGGCGCGCCCCCTGTCTCGTGGACACCTCATGTGTCTCCCGAACTCCGTTTTCTTGCACGTTATGTATTTTGGTCGGTAAAAATTCATTATATAAACTCCCGAAGGTTTTCACCACCATATCACGCAAATATCCTCTGTTTTTGTTTCGAGCTGTTTTCTGTTACAAATCTAGAGCATCATGGCATCTCCAAGCGCTCCCATGGTCAAGATTTTCAAGAGGGCTATCAATCCCTATCTCGCAGAGGTGCTGCAACACCCTCAAACCATTGAGTTGCGTGAGAGGGTGCTGCACATCCTGATGTGGAGGGACCAAGACTGTCACGACCGGTTTTTCCAATAAAAATATTTATTGAGAAACCAATCTTTTGAGTCCAGTATGAGAGAAATCCTCCTCACTGGTAGACAAATTCTTGATACAATAAGCCAGTAGCATAAAATATATTACAGGGTCGAACTACGGTTGCTCAACCAAAATATTACAAGCACGCCAATAATTATACATAATGGCGGACATGACACAGTGGTGTGGAGGCATACTACTGACTCGAGGATAGGGCGGTGGTGGAGAAACACAGCGGGGAGAGAGATACAAGACTCTAAGTCTGTCATCTCATCGAGCGTCGAGGTGAGGCTCGATGAATTTATTTGGTAGCGGAAGCGGATATAAAACAGTGACCAAATCCAGGGTCGTACGAGACTGACTGGGACTCCTCTAGGTGTCGGACTCGCTATCAAATTCTTCATCCATGAGATCGCCTTCGTCAGCATCTGGCCAAATCAACAAGCCAGTGAGTACTTTGAAAGTACTCGCAAGACAGTTCGGACGTAAGATATAACAAATGCATGCATGAATGCGTCATGAATAATTCACCAATGTACATTCAAAAATTAGCATAACAAGGTAAGTAAAAGGGAAACGGCGGTAGTCCTCCTGAAATCCCAACAACATAAATGAATACCGATCGGGTGTCTGAAGCGACGCCTCGAAAGGTGAATAAATAAATATAAGGAAATGATGCCACAATCGGGCGTCTTAGCGACACCACATAAAGGGCTTTAAAGTAAATGCCACAGTCGGACGTCGGGGCGACATCACAGGAAGGGCTTTAAAAGAAATGCCACAGTCGGACGTCTGGGCGACATCACAGAAAGGGCTTTAAAAGAAATGCCACAGTCGGACGTCGTGGCGACATCACAGAAAGGGCTTTAAAAGAAATGCCACAGTCGGACGTCGGGGCGACATCACAGAAAGGGCTTTAAAAGAAATACCACAGTCGGGTGTCTTAGCGATACCACATAAAGTGCTTTAAAAGAAATGCCACAGTCGGACGTCGGGGCGACATCACAGAAAGGGCTTTAAAAGAAATGCCACAGTCGGACATCGGGGCGACATCACAGAAAGGGCTTTAAAAGAAAGTAAAATACAACAATGCCACAGTCGGACGTCTGAGCGACATCGCAGAAAGGGCTTTTATTCACAAGGAAATAATGCTCATAATAAATGTTCAATTCATGAGAATAAATGGGTTAGTCCATCCATAGGAATAATCATTTAACCGGATTTAGCACTCATGCGATTCACCGGAGTCTCTGTCATCACAGCTGACATTTGATCAGGATAAGATAATATCGATCTAGGACATGGAATAGATGATTTGGAGGAATATATGACTCTGCAGAGTTTGTACAAAAAATTTCCCACAGCCAACGGATTTCCGTAGTCACGAAGGACTAGTTCCGTTTACGGTATTTCGGAAGAAAACACAGCTAACCAGTACACACCCATCCTACCTCTCGATGCTAGGAATCACCCTAGACATCGTCCAAGAAAAACTTTTGAGACGGGGAGATCACAATCTCGAATAGCATGGGATCAAATTTATATACGCGCGCTCTAAGGGGTGCCCCCCTCTCGGTCCCAACCGGAAACACCCATGCCCCCTGACCGGATGACTGGCTTTAATCCAGGGCCATGGAACCATCATCACGGCCTTTCCTTTTGGTGTGTACCAGGAAAGCGGTTTGCAACTTACTAAACCATATTCCTTGCGGAAAACATGTGGTAGTACAGGGAAGGAAATGAGAGGAACTGGACCGATACGGTTTGACACTGAAGTCACATAGTCTGGCATAAGACTGGCATGCTAGGACACTGCCATCTTACCCATCCTCATGCCAACACATGGCCATTCATACTCACATCCATCCACTTATGGATCATCGAACTCACTTACCTCAATATTGCATAAAATAACGTTCATCGATATGCTCCTCAACATGCCATGAAACTAACTAAATGCAAAACATGCCAAGACACTCATCATATCAAAAGTTCAAACATGCTTGCCTGGTTCAGAGTAGTCGGAGCCTAGCTCGGTGAAATCGCGGCTCCGTCACCTTCTTCGGTATCTACGGTATAAAGAAAATATATGTGCTATCGTAAATACCAAGGGGTGCACAAAAAGTATTCCAAATATTTTTCAAATAAATCTGATAAAAAACTAGACAAAATTTTAAAGAGAACAGAAAAAGAATCAATCAAAAATACCTTTCTGTTTAAAAGTTATAAGGGTTTTTGTCCAGGGACTCATCTGTAATGAAACAGAAGATTTCCAGGGGCTAGCTTATAAAAACAGAAAACGACTCGAATAAGAATGCGCCGGCCCAGCGGGAAAACGTATTTGGCAGAAGACGTTTTCAGAAAACGCTTTGCTTAGACAGGACAGAGAGGCTGACAGGCGGGTCCCGCCCATCAGGTTTGAATATACGAACGGGGCGGCAGATTTCGCCGGTGCCCGTGAGCCGTGGTGGTCGCCGGCGGCGATCCACGGCGAGGCAGGAAGATCGGAGGGTACCTCCGTGTTCAGCGCGCCATTCCGCGTCGGTTGGTGGTGGTGGTGGTCACCGGCGAGTACCACGTCGACGGTTAGCCTGGCTCCGGCGGACGGCGGCTCGGGTGGTTGCGGACTTCATCGGAGAGAGCTGTGAAGATCAAATTGAGGAGGGGGTTAGGCTTCTGGTAGCTAGAGGGGGTAACGGACGGGGTTTGGGCGCCGGAGACGGCCTCACCGGAGCGAATCGAGCTGGTGGCCGAGGCGGAGCGAGGCGGCCGGAGTCGAGGAAGAAGGGCCCCTCGAGGCTCTTCTAGTTGTTGGTCGGGGTCCAGTGAGGTGGTGGAGGTGTGCGGGAGTGAGGGGGAGCTTAGGGGCGCTATATATAGCCGGCCCGAGGCGGTTGCCGCGAATGGGATAAGTCCAGCGAGTGATTACGGCGGCGCTGTGGTTGGGCAGTGGGATTAGGGGTTTGGGCAACGCCGTTGAGGTCCACCGGTTCCATTTAGGTGCTAATCGGGCTGGGATTTGGTACTAGGGGCGAGTTCGACAGAACGGGACGGCGCGGGCCCGTCGGTGGCAGTGAGCACGTTCCGTGCTTGCCGGGCCACGGCGACGGTGCCACGGGCGTGCGCTGGCATGAATGAGGCCATGCGGAGAGCAGAGGGGCGTTGGGCTGCGCCGAACAGCGTTGAGCCGCCGTTCCGTCCCCTGTCGGCCGCCACGGGAGGTCCCGACGCCGCAGAAGATGCCGGTGAGGGCGGGCCAGCGTGCCACCGACGCGAGGAAGAGGCCAAGTGCGCGTGTGGTGCTCCAGACAGTAGGAAGAGGCGGCGAGGAACGTGCCAAGTGCACTGTGAGCATGTGTCTGAACCTCTGACGAAGAAAACGACACTGAAATCTGAATTTTCTGAATTTTCAAAGGAACAGTGCAGCTCAGGTGTTCGACAGAATGTTTTTGGCCTCTGGGGATTTTTCCTTGAGCTGATTTTTGGTGGAGTGGCTTCTCATTGCTCCAGTAGGCTGCCTGATTTTTGGTGAAATTTTTGGAGAAGTGTAGATATGAATTTCACCAAATTTGGCAAATCTGGTCCAAACTTGCAGAGACTGAATTTTGAAAAATTTGAAAAGAGGAGGAGTGGATCAAGATGGTTCTGGGTTGTGGGTACAAAGGACTATCCAGGAGAGTTGGTTTGGGATAAAAACTCAAAGGCAAAGTGGTACTTACTTTGAAAATCACTAAGGCTCAAAATAATTTGCAGAATTGATTTGAGGGGAAAAAATAATTAGAATAAAATCCAAAACTTGCTTGGATTAGTTGGGACAGAGAACTTAGGTTGATTACAAGGATGAGGGGAGGTTTTGGAGGGGTTTTACCACATGCGCAAAAATGCCAAGTCATGGGTGGTTTCCAAGATACGAAAATCCCAAATTTTCATAGAGTTTCTTTTTAAAAGAAAAACAAATTAAACTCCCAAAATAATTTGGGAGGGAGCCAACAGAGAAGAAGCTTCAAAAGATCAAACACCATAGCTTGAATAAAAATAAAAACCTTGCCAAAGAAAAGGAAGTTTTTAAGAGGAAGGTTTTTCTGGAAAAAATTTAAATGGCCTCTTTTCAAAAACCACAAAGTTTTTGCTGAAAACCAAATAAAATTTTTGGAGTGTCACAAAGATGTACCGGAAGCGTGGAGACGAAGCTCGAAGCCATGGAGCAGCAAGTCTTCAAGTGCCAAGGGATGGTGGAGCGCGGACTCAACGCCAACCAGATGATGATCACGGAGTTCACCAACAACCACAAACTAGATGCCAAAGTCATTGGGGAAACCATCTTCAAGCTTCAAGAGAAAATCGAGCACCTCCAAGCCTAGATCTATGACCTGCAAAACCAGAACTGTGAGTATGAATATAGATTCAAAAGGATGAGTTTGGCTGCAGATTTAAGGATCCCGGAGACTCGATCATCCTTCTATGATGGTGAGCCCATGCCTTGGAAGATGGACGACAAGCCTACGTCATCAACAATTCTAACTTCACCACCTCTGAGGACATAATCACATGGGTATGGGAACTCCCCTTGGCAACTGCCAAGCTTGGGGGAGGTGCCTCGGTATCGTATCACCATCAAACTCCTATCTTTACCGCTTTATTTAGTTCGATCCTTTTTAGTAGTATCTTGATGTAGTAGATTGAAGTTTTGATATCAAGTAGTTTCTAGTGTTGCTTTGTGATCTCTTTATGTAATCGAGTCCGTGAGTATCTATAATAAAGATTAGTGTTGAGTCAAGGGCTTTGCTATCTTGCTATGATCTTGAAAGAGTAAAAAGAATAAAAGAGTTCATATTGATCTTTTGGTTAGTGATGACTTCACACATAGAAAGTATGAGGCTTAAAAGTTGTTGAGAATAGATAAACATGGTTTTGGTCATCGTTGCAATTAATAGGAAGTGATGAGGAAAGAGAGGTTCACATATAAATATACTATCTTGGACATATTTTATGATTGTGAGCACTCATTAAGTATGACATGCTAAAAGAGTTGACGTTGGACAAGGAAGACAACATAATGGTTTATGTTTTCTCACATCTTAGTTAAAGTATGTCGTCATTGACCTTCCAAACATGTTGAGCTTGCCTTTCCCCCTCATGCTAGCCAAATTCCTAGCACCAAGTAGAGATACTACTTGTGCTTCCAAATATCCTTAAACCTAGTTTTGCCATGAGATTCCACCATATCTACCTATGGATTGAGTAAGATCCTTCAAGTAAGTTGTCATCAGTGCAAGCAATAAAAATTGCTCTCTAAATATGCATGACTTATTAGTGCGGAGAAAATAAGCTTTATACGATCTTGTTATGGAAGCAATAAAAGCAACGGACTGCATAATAAAGGTCTATACACAAGTGGCAATATAAAGTGATGTTCTTTCGTACTAAGATTTTGTGTATCCAACCCTAAAAGCGCATGACAACCTCTGCTTCCCTCTCTGAAGGGCCTATCTTTTACTTTATGCTCCTACTTTATGTTTTTACTTTATACTTGAGTCAAGGTGATCTTCACCTTTCCCCTTTTTCATTTTATCCTTTGGCGAGCTCGTCGTGTTTGAAAGATCATGATATATATATATCCAATTGGATGTTCTTTAGCATGGATTATTATTTTTGACATCACCTAAAGGTGAATATGTTGGGAGGCAACACAATAAGCCCCTATCTTTCTCAGTGTCCGGCTGGAACTCCATAACCACAAGTATTGCGTGAGTGTTAGCAATTGTAGAAGATTATATGATAGTTGAGTATGTGGACTTGCTGAAAATATCTATTCTTGACACTTTGTGATGTTACGATAAATTGCAATTGCTTCAATGACTGAGATTATAGTTTGTTAGTTATCAATGAAGTTTCTGAACCATATTTGACATTGTGAATAGATTGTTACTTGAGCATAAGAATTCATATGACAAAACCTATATATGTTGTTGTTATAAGAATGATCATGATGCCCTCATGTCCATACTTTATTTTTATCGACACCTCTATCTCTAAACATGTGGACATATTTTTCGATTTTGGCTTCCGCTTGAGGACAAGCGAAGTCTAATCTTGGGGGAGTTGATACGTCCATTTTGCATCATGCTTTTATATCAATATTTATTGCATTATGGTCTGTTACTATACATTATATATCAATACTTATGGCTATTCTCTCTTATTTTATAATGTTTACCATGAAGAAGGGGAATGCCGGCAGCTGGAATTCTGGCTGGAAAAGGAGCAAACCTATTCTGCACTGCTCCAAAAGACCTGAAACTCCATGAAACTTATTTTTGGATTTATTAAGAATTATTGAGCGAAAGAAACACCTCATGGGGCCCACACCCTGGCGAGGAGGGTGGGGGCGCGCCCACCCCTACTAGGCGCGCCCCCTGTCTCCTGGGCCTCCTGGTGGCCCCCCGGGTTCCATCTTCTGCTATATGAAGGCTTTTACCCTGGAAAAAATCGTGGGCAAGCTTACGAGACGAAACTCCGCTGACACAAGGCGGAACCTTGGCGGAACCAATCTAGAGCTCCGACAGAGCTGTTCTGCCGGGGATACTTCCCTCCGGGAGGGGGAAATCAACACCATCGTCATCACCAGCGATCCTCCCACCGGGAGAGGGTCAATCTCCATCAACATATTCACCAGCACCATCTCCTCTCAAACCCTAGTTCATCTCTTGTATCCAATCTTGTATCCAAAACCACAAATTGGTACCTGTGGGTTGCTAGTAGTGTTGATTACTACTTGTAGTTGATACTTATTGGTTTACTTGATGGAAGATCATATATTCAGATCCTTAATGCATATTATTACACCTCTGATCATGAACATTAATATTCTTTGTGAGTAGTTACGTTTGTTCCTGAGGACATGGGTCAAGTCTTGCTATTAGTAGTCATGTGAATTTGGTATTCGTTTGATATTTTGATGAGATGTATGGTGTCTTTCCTCTAGTGGTGTTATGTGAACGTCGACTACATGACACTTCACCATTATTGGTCCTAGAGGAAGGCATTGGGAAGTAATAAGTAGATGATGGGTTGCTAGAGTGACAGAAGCTTAAACCCTAGTTTATGTGTTGCTTCCTTAGGGGCTGATTTGGATGCATATGTTTAATGCTGTGGTTAGGGTTACCTTAATACTTTTGTTGTAGTTGCGGATGCTTGCAATAGGGGTTAATCATAAGTGGGATGCTTGTCCAAGTAAGGGCAGTACCCAAGCACTGGTTCACCCACATATCAAATTATCAAAGTACAGAGCATGAATCATATGAACATGATGAAACTAGCTTGACGATAATTTCCATGTGTCCTCGGGAGCGCTTTTCTCATTATAAGAATTTTTCCAGGCTTATCCTTTGCTACAAAAAGGATTGGGCCACCTTGCTGCACCTTATTTACTTTTATTGCCTGTTACTCGTTACAATTTATCTTATCACAAAACTATCTATTACTTACAATTTCAGTGCTTGCAGAGAAAACCTTACTAAAAACCGCTTATCATTTCCTTCTGTTCCTCGTTGGGTTCGACACTCTTACTTGTTGAAAGGACTATGATAGATCCCCTACACTTGTGGGTCATCAACCACCCTCGGACTTGTGCCTTCGAAGTTGTTGATTTTTATGGTACCGGAACAGTAGACCTCCTTGATAACGTAAGGACCTTCCGATTTAGAGAGAAATTTTCCTGCAAAAAATCTTATACGAGAGTTGAAAAGAGAAACATAATCACCTATGTTAAACTCACACTTTTGTATCCTTTTGTCATGCCATCTTTTAACTTTTTCTTTAAACAACTTGGCATTCTCATAGGCTTGGGTTCTCCATTCATCAAGTGAGCTAATATCAAATAACCTCTTCTCACCGGCAAGTTTGAAATCATAATTGAGCTCTTTAATAGCCCAAGTTCGAGAGGTAAGTGACATGCTTTTCCATAAACCATCTTATACGGAGACATACCCATAGGATTCTTATATGCAGTTCTATAGGCCCATAATGCATCATCAAGTTTCTTGGATCAATTCTTTCTAGATCTATTAACAGTCTTTTGCAAAATTAATTTGAGCTCTCTATTACTCAATTCTACTTGACAACTAGATTGCGGGTGATACGGAGATGCAATTCTATGATTAACATCATAATTAGCAAGCATTTTACAAAAGGCACCATGAATAAAATGTGAACCACCATCATTCATGAGATATCTAGGGACTCCAAACCTCAGAAAAATAACTTCTTTAAGCATCTTAATAGAGGTGTTATGATCAGCACTACTAGTTGGAATAGCTTCTACCCACTTAGTAACGTAATCAGCAGCAACTAAAATATGTGTATGACCATTAGGGACAGGAAAAAGGTCCCATATAATCAAAGCCCCAAACATCAAATGGTTCAATAACAAGAGAATATTCATAGGCATTTCTTGGCGTCTACTAATATTACTAATTCTGTGACATTCATCACAAGACAAGACAAACTTACGGGCATCTTTGAAGAGAGTAGGCCAATAAAAACCGGATTGCAATACCTTGTGTGCAGTTCTATCTCCAGCGTGGTGTCCTCCATATGGTTCAGAGTGACACTTGCATAGGATATGTTCCTATTCATGATCAGGTACATAACGTCTAATAACACCATCTACTCCTTCTTTATAAAGGTGTGGGTCATCTAGAAGTAACGTCTTAAATCATAAAAGAACTTTTTCTTTTGCTGGTATGTCAAACTAGGTGGTATAAATTTAGCAACAATGTAATTAGCATAATCAGCATACCATGGAGCAGTACGAGAAGCATTTATGACAGCTAATTGTTCATCAAGAAAGCTATCATCGATAGGTAGTGGGTCATCAAGAACATTCTCTAACCTAGACAAGTTGTCTACAACGGGGTTCTCAGCTCCCTTTCTGTCAATAATATGCAAATCAAATTCTTGTAGCAAGAGAACCCATCTAATAAGTTTAGGTTTAGCATCTTTCTTTTCCATAAGATATTTGATAGCAGCATGATCAGTGTGAATAGTTACTTTAGAATCAATAATATAATATCTGAAGTTATCACATGCAAATACAACTGCTAAGAATTCTTTTTCAGTAGTAGCATAATTTCTCTGAGAAGTGTCTAGAGTTTTACTAGCATATTGAATAACATTTAGTTTATTATCAAATCTTTGCCCTAGAACAGCACCTACAGCATAATCACTAGCATCACACATAATTTCAAAGGGTAAGTTCCAATCATGTGGCTGAACAATAGGTGTAGTGATCAAAGCTTTCCTAAGTATTTCAAATGCTTCTACACAATCATCATCAAAGACAAAAGGAATATATTTTTGTAATAAATTAGTCAGAGGCCTAGAGATTTTAGAAAAGTCCTTAATGAACCTCCTACAAAAACCGGCATGACCAAGGAAACTTTGTATTACCTTTAATGTCCTTGGGATACGACATCTTTTCAATAGCATCAACTTTAGCTTCTCAACTTCAATACCTATTTTAGAAATTTTATGCCCCAAGACAATGCCTTCATTAACCATAAAGTGGCACTTCTCCCAATTCAAGATGAGACTAGTGTCTTCACATCTCTGCAAAACTCGATCAAGGTTGCTCAAGCAATCATCAAAAGAGGATCCATAAACGTTGAAATCGTCCATGAATACCTTGCAAATCTTTTCACAAAAGTCAGAGAATATAGCCATCATGCATCTTTGAAAGGTAGCAGGTGCATTACATAAACCAAAAGGCATACGTCTATAAGCAAAAGTATCAAAAGGGCAAGTAAAAGTAGTCTTTGCTTGATCGTCCGCTAACACAGGTATTTGAGAGAAACCAGAATAACCATCTAGAAAGAAGAAATGTGTATGTTTGGATAGTATTTCTAGCATTTGATCAATAATAGGTAAAGTGTAATGATCTTTCTTAGTAGCTTTATTTAATTTGCGGAAATCAATTACCATCCTATAACCTGTAATAATTCTTTACGGGATCAATTCATCTTTATCATTAGGAACTACAGTAATACCTCCCTTCTTCGGACACAATGGATAGGACTTACCCACTCACTATCAGCAACGGGATAAATTATACCTGCCTCAAGGAGCTTTAGTATTTCCTTTCTTACCACTTCTTTTATCTTAGGATTTAATCGTCGTTGATGATCTCTAACTGGTTTGGTGTCTTCGTCCAATTTAATTTTTTGTTGGCATAGAGTGGGACTAATGCCCTTAAGATCATCCAGAGTATATCCAATAGCAGCACGGTGCTTCTTCAGAGTTTTCAATAATCTTTCCTCTTCCTGCTCTGAAATGTTAGTACTAATAATAACAGGATATATCTTCTTTTCATCAAGATAAGCATATTTAAGAGTATCACGTAATCGTTTAAGCTCAAACACAGGATCACTCTTGGGTGGAGGAGGATCCCCTGGGATTTCAAGGCAAGTTGTGTTTCAGAATAGGGCCCTGTTTAAGGAATAATTCATCTATCTCCCTTCTTTCATTCATAAACATATCATTTTCATGGTCTAGCAAATATTGTTATAAAGGATCAGTAGGAGGCACGGCAATAGAAGCAAGACCAATAATTTCATCCTTACTAGGCAATTCTTTATCATGGGGTTGTCTACGAAATTTAGCAAAATTAAACTCACGTGTCGTATCCCCCAGACCAATAATGACAACATCCTTTTCACAATCAATCCTAGCATTGACAGTATTCAAGAAGGGTCTACCAAATATAATGGGACAAAAGCTATCTTGTGGGGAACCAAGAGCAAGAAAATCGGCAGGGTATTTAACTTTCCCACACAAGACTTCAACATCTCTAACAATCCCAAATGGTGAAATTGTATCTCTATTCGCAAGCTTAATTGTAACATCAACATCTTCTAACTCAGCAGGTGCAATATCATGCATAATTTCATTATATAAGGAAATAGGTATTGCACTAGCACTAGCACCCATATCACATAAGCCATGATAACAATGATCTCCTATTTTAACAGAAATAACAGGCATGCCTACAACAGGTCTATGTATCTTAGCATCGGGTCTAGCAATATTAGCAGCTTCCTCGCAGAAGTAAATAACACGCCCATCCATATTATCAGCCAAGAGATCTTTAACCATAGCAATACTAGGTTCAACTTTAACTTGCTCAGGAGGTGTATATGTTCTAGTATTACTCTTACGAACAACAGTTGAAGCTTTACCATGATCCTCTAGCCTAACAAGCAAAGGTGGTTTCTCAACATAAGTAGTAGGAACAATAGGATCATTATAAGTGATAGTCTTTTCTTCAACTGTAATAGGTGCAACTACTTTTACTTCAATGGGAGGATTATATTTAAACCAATTATCCTTAGGGAGATCAACGTGAGTAGCAAAAGATTCACAGAAAGAAGCTACTATCTCAGAGTCAAGTCCATATTTAGTGCTAAATCCACGAAAAGCGTCGGTATCCATAAAAGATTTAAAACAATCAAACTTAGGTGTCATACCTGACTCCTTACCACCGTTGGAATCCCAATCTTCGGAGTTGCATTTAATTCTTTCCAATAAGTTCCACTTGAATTCAATAGTCTTCAGCATATAAGAACAAGCACAGGAAGTATCGAGCATGGTGCGATCATTGAGAGAATGCCGAGCATAAAAATTTTGAATAATCATTTCTCTTGAGAGCTCACAATTGGGGCATGAATATAACATTGACTTAAGCCTCCCACAAGATTGAGCAATGCTTTCTCCTTCGCGAGGCCAAAAATTATATATATAATTACGATCACGAAGAACCAGATGCATAGGATAAAACTTCTGGTGAAATTCCAGCTTCAATCGTTTATAGTCCCAAGATCCACTACTAGGGAAAAGGCTAGCAGCAGTGCGGGTTTTTGGTGTATCAGTAACGCGGGGTGGGGCGCTACTAATAAGGCGCTACAGCTAACATATAGCAGTAGCGCGTGGTCACCGGAGCTACTGCTACACAAGTGTAGCAGCAACGCGGTTACTGGGAGCACGCTACTGCTAGTAGCTCTAGCGCCCTTTGCAGCAACGCGCTACTGCTATAGAGGCGCTGCTGCTAACTTCTATACACTCGCTACTGCTAATTTAATAGGTTTTTTGTTTTTTTGGGCATATTTGTTTTGTATTTGAACAGGCTTTATAGAAGAATCTTTAGCACATAGAAATGTCATCATGATACACATACAAATGCCTGTGAGACCACGAATATAATCATAGCATATACATACAAATAGTCTCATCATAATCATCATCCAACACAAAGTGGTCTCTCGTCATCATCTCGAAAATAGCGATACAAGTCCTTGATTACTTGCAAATACATCATCATCCATCTAAACAATGGTATACGCAAGAAGAGCTATCACTTTGAGTACATGAGTTTGTATCCCTCTCTCGCATTAGCATGAACCTAAACTAACTACTGCCTGCCGCTCTGAAACCGGAAACCAGCAACACCTGGGCCTGACACTCCGGCCACTCATCGTATATATACTCCTGGTGTAGCACTTCTTCGCCATCGATGATCTATGCACCTGCATCGTCACATGAGTAGATAATATGCAACATATATAGTTGAGCAACAGAAAGAGACAGACTTGACAAAAATAGAAACAACATATCATAAGCATAAATAGCAAAGTTCATCGTAACCAAAATGCCCTAACTAGAGTGATCTTTGCTAGTCGAGGAGGAGGACGGTTTAATTACATCACAAATAAAGTTTCACTGCGCATAACTCAAAGTTTTGTCATATAGAAAGTATGGACTAAACAGACACATTGTCATATATCGACAATCACTCCAACATGTCGTGCCATCCATCAAGGACAGGGAGATAGTCCCCGAGCTTAGTGAAAGGCTTCATGTCGAGACGCTGAGAGGCTATGCATGTTCGGACGTCTTCCCGCGAATAGCTACTGTTCTGTTTTACCAAGTTTTTGAAAAGAAAAAGAATTCTGTTTTTTGTTTATAGCTAAATGCCATAGCTACTGTTTTTTATTTATAGCTAAATACTTTTGTTTTTTGTCTAAAGCTAAAAGTCTAGGAACTACATTTTCTCTAACCCTTTTGACCTCACCAGAATTTCCACAGCAAGACCTTAGTACCTACACCCAATTTCTTCAAAAATATTCAGGTCCATAGTCCAAATAATTCAAATTTCATTTGAATGAAATTTGGAACAAATTCAGGTCCGTAGTCAAAATATTTTTTTATAGCTAAGTGTTTTTTGTTTATACCCTCTGTTAATTTAAATCTAAATGCTTCTATTATTTCTATACCCTCTATTAGTTTAAAGCTAAATGGAATTACTGTTTAGGAATTTTCATAAAAATTTCCCTACCTAATTTCCTAAAAAAATTGCAAATCATTTTTCCTAAATGCTATAAAATGCCTACTGCCCTAAAAAAATCTAGGGTTCATATGAACACCTAGGGTTCATATGAACATCAACACAGTATCAACACACATATATATATAATTGCCCTAGCAGAGAGAAATAGGAGGGTAGGGACAGGAGAGGCATAGCCTTACGGTCGGCGGCGAGGGCAGGCTCTGGCTCGGGCAGCGGCGGTGAGGTCGAGGGCGGCGGCGGCGAGCTCGAGGGAGGCGATAGTGAGGTCGACGACGACGGCCTCGGGCGGCGGTTGTGAGGTAAAGGGGGCGACCTCGGGCGGCGGCGGTGTGGTCGAAGGCGGCCTCCGGCGGTGGCGGTGTGGTCGAAGGTGCGCGGCAGGGCAACGGCAGCGATGGAGCAGTTGGGGGACAGGGGGAGTAGAGAGGGGGGAAAGGACTTAGCAAAATTTTGAGCCAGGGCCGCCGGGATTTGATTCAAACTAGCAGCAGCGCGTATTTACGAAATGCGCTATAGCTAAGATAGCTATAGCGTGTTCCAGAGAAACGCGCTGCAGCTAACCCTTTTTGTTTTCTTTCTCTTTTTGTTTTGTTTACTTTACATTTTCTTTTTTTCATTTGTCCTTTTTCTATTTCTTTCATTTTCATTTACTTTTCTACTTATTTTTCTATTTATTTTCTTTTACATAGCAGTAGCGTTGTAAAGAAGAAACACGCTGCTACAATGTTTTTAGCAATAGCGTGCTTCTGCGAGAAGTGCTGCTACTATTCCTAGCCTACCGGCATCAGTGAGAGAATTTTAGTAGTAGCGCTTTTCTGTGGAGACGCGCTACTGCTAAAATAATGATTGTAGCGTGGTTTTGCAACAAGCACAACTACTAAGTAGCGCTAGCGCCGAGTTTTGACCAACGCTACTGCTATACCTCTGTGTATAGCGTTTTCCCAAGTAGTGATCCCATATCATCACATAGCCTATACCATGTCAATGCATCTCCCTTCAAAGATAACGGGAAGACCTTCCTCTTAATAACATCATCGGGTATACATGCAAGCTTAAATAATCCACAAACTTCATCCACATAGATAAGGTGTAAATTGGGATGCAATGTTCCATCTCTTGCAAAGGGATTAGCTAGCAGTTTCTCTATCATACCCGAAGGAATCTCAAAGTAAACATTTTCAGTAGGTTCAGTAGGTTGAGGAGCAACTCTTTTCTCTACTGGTCGGGGCGAAGATGCCCCGAACAAGCCCCTCAAAGGATTACATTCCATAGTAACAAGTGACAAAAAATTTCAGCACACTATATAAATGTTTCCTTACCAAGTTCCACTCACCAAAGGCGCTTCACTCACCGGCAATGGCGCCAGAAAAGAGTCTTGATGACCCACAATTATAGGGGGTCTATCATAGTCCTTTCTATAAGTAAGAGTGTCGAACCCAATGAGGAGCAGAAGGAAATGACAAGCGGTTTTCAGTAAGGTATTCTCTACAAGCACTAAAATTGTAGGTAATAGATAGTTTTGTGATAGGATAATTTGTAACGGGTAACAAACAATGAAAGTAAATAAAGTGAAGCAAGGTGTCCCAATCCTTTTTGTAGCAATGGACAAGCCTGGACAATTTCTTATAATGAGAAAAGTGCTCCCAAGGAAACATGGGAATTATCGTCAAGCTAGTTTTCATCACGCTCATATGATTTGCGTTCGTTACTTTGATAATTTGATATGTGGGTGGACCGGTGCTTGGGTACTTCCCTTTCTTGGACAAGCATCCCACTTATGATTAATCCCTATTGCAAGCATCCGCAACTACAAAAGAAGTATTAAGGTAAATCTAACCACAACATGATACATATGGATCCAAATCAGCCCCTTACGAAGCAACTTATAAACTAGGGTTTAAGCTTCTATCACTCTAGCAACCCATCATCTACTTATTACTTCCCAATGCCTTCCTCTAGGCCCAAGTAATGGTGAAGTTTCATGTAGTCGACGTTCACATAACACCACTAGAGGAGAGACAACATACATCTCATCAATCGAACGAATACCAAATTCACATGACTACTAATAGCAAGACTTCACCCATGTCCTCAGGAACAAACGTAACTAATCACAAAGCATATTCATGTTCATGATAAGAGGATTATTAATATGCATTAAGGATCTGAACATATGATCTTCCACCAAATAAACCAATTAGCATCAACTACAAGGAGTAATCAACACTACTAGTAACCCACAGGTACCAATCTGAGGTTTTGATACAAGGATTGCATACAAGGGATGAACTAGGGTTTGAGAGGAGATGGTTGTCGGTGTCAAAACCGGCGGATCTCGGGTAGGGAGTCCCGAACTGTGCGTTTAAGGCTAATGGCAACAGGAGGCTGGGGACACGATGTTTACCAAGGTTTGGGCCCTCTCGATGGAGGTAATACCCTACTTCCTGGTTGATTGATCTTGATGATATGAGTATTACAAGAGTGGATCTACCACGAGATCAGAGAGGCTAAACCCTAGAAGCTAGCCTATGGTATGATTGTTGTTGTGTCCTACGGACTAAACCCTCCGGTTTATATAGACACAGGAGGGGGCTAGGGTTACACAGAGTCGGTTTACAGAGAAGGAGATCTACATCTGAATCGCCAAGCTTGCCTTCCACGCCAAGGAGAGTCCCATCCGGACATGGGACGAAGTCTTCTATCTTGTATCTTCATAGTCCAACAGTCCGGCCAAAGTATATAGTTTGGTTGTCCGGATACCCCCTTATCTAGGACTCCCTCGGCAGCCCCTGAACCAGGCTTCAATGACGATGAGTTCGGCGCATAGATTGTCTTCAACATTGCGAGGCGGGTTCCACCTCCGAATACTCCAAGATAAATTCCGAACACAAGGACCGTGTCCGGCTCTGCAAGATAACATTCCATATACCACCGTAGAGAGAATAATAATAATAATCCATGAGTCTAATCTGCTGACAATTCTTTGAAAAGTGACATCACGCCATGGTCCAGTTTTTATTCAAGTCGTTTTTATAACTTGCTACCGCACACACCACGAGGTGGTTTCCTTGGCATGTCCTGTCAGAGGAGAGATCGTGTCCGCCTTACTACGGTATGGGTAATCCAACCGTGCCTGTTGGCATGACCCCATGTTTTTAGGCAAGTCCCGAGCGACCACGTTCGGGGACGCTTGATATTCTTCCCCCTTTATAAAGGAGCCGAGGTCTATCCCTCTATCTCCATGCTCGCACATCTCGCACCCTGAGTTCCAACACCCAAAGCTTGAGCTTAGGCACCCCGGATCTTCGATCATGTCCGGATCTGACCATCAAGGCCGATGGATGGCTTCCTCTCTCATAGAGGAGGATATTGCGAAGCTCAGGGAGGCTGGGTATTTGACCGCCGATGTCAAGCATAGGCTTCCTGCTCCCGAACAGGTTATCCCCACTCCTGAGACCAACGAGAGCGTCGTATTTGTCTCCCACTTCCTCCGGGGCTTAGGTCTTACTCTTGATCCCTTTGTGAGGGGGCTCATGTTCTACTACGGGCTAAATTTCCATGATCTAGCTCCGGATTCCATCCTCCACATCTCGTCATTTATCGTTGTGTGTGAAGCCTTCCTCCACATCACCCCCCACTTCGGCTTATGGCTCAAGACTTTTAATGTGAAGCCGAAGATGATTGAGGGGCGACACACAGAGTGCGGAGGCGCCATAATAAGTAGGAACGTCGATGCCTCGTGGCCCGAAGGCTCCTTCTCGGAGGTATCTGATTCATGGCAACGGAGGTGGTTCTATGTTACTGCCCCTCGAGGCTCAAAGTGGGTGGTCGCGCCCTCCTTCCGCTCGGGCCCTCCACCTCAACTGGCATCGTGGGCCAATGTGGGACTACACTGGGGGCCCGCGAATGATGTTCCAATGCTACAAAGCCGCATTCGGGAGCTCCTCGAGAGGGACATTAGTCTTGTCAAAATAATCCAGGTAATGCTAGTTCGGCGGATCCTGCCGTGCAAACGTCGGCCTCTACGGATGTGGGAATTCAATCCGGAAGGTTCGCGAACCATTCATCATTTCTTTGGCATGACGCCTGAAGGGATGTATAAATTGTTCTTCGGACCACGAACAAAGTGTCCGAACACCACCAGGATGCGGGCCTAAGCTGCAATCGCCTTGATACCCAAGTAAGTAACCCTATAACCGAACACCTTGCTTATATATGTCATAGCATTGTTCTGGACACTGTCCGCAACTAGGATTGGCTTAGTAAGGCGGAGAGGATCAGCTGTCCGGCCCCTCTTCCCGAAGGTTCGCCTGGCCCAGCAATGTCCAGGATTCTTAAACGGACACTAAGTCAAGTGCCACCAGAGAAAGCTGAAGGGAAGAGTGGGGAGGCCAAGAGTGGGCCTCACACATCGCGCATCTGAACCGGGGGAATTAGCGCCTCCACAGGGGAGGAGAATAGGGGAGGTGATCTGAGGTTTCCTCCCCCCGTGGGAAGAAGAGGGCCGCCTCCGAAGATTTGGAGTGGGGGCGCCTAAACAAGGGAAGAGAACTTCACCAAAGGGCCCTGCCCCGAAGGATGTCCTTGCCGCACAGTGCCCGCAGACGGGCCAGCCCTCCACCGAGCTGTAAGTTAAACAAGGAACTTATTGCTTTCTCCTCTGAGAGTAATAACCGGGACCTGTTTTTTGTAGTCCGGCCAGCAGTTCATCTCAACAGGGCTCGTCCTCAGGGGATCTTCTTCCGGAGATGATGTAGAGTGAAACCCCACCTGCCTCTCCGTCCCGTGAAGTGGGCAACCCAGAGCTATCGTCATAGAGGAGTCTAGATCCAGTGGGGCCAGAAGTTAACACTTCGGACGCCCCGAGCCCAGCGCATTCGGCTCCCGTGGCGAACAATGAAAAGGGTCCGAAAGAGTCTGGCGTCCGGCCAAACACGCTGACGGGCCTCCTGGAGTCAGCTGCTCTCTTGGAGGATCATCGTACACTAATGGGTACGGTGTTGGAGAAAATCTCCTCCGCCAAAAGCGGTTTGAACGAAGCCTTCAGGAGCCTGCTCAAAGGCTTTTTTTGTACCGCACGCGATGCATGCGCTCTGTATAGATAGTAGCCCCTGAGACTGTGGATGCCAGCCCATGGCGGCAAACGGAGGATCACACTCCCAGATAATGATCGCACTTGTATTAATGTGCAGGTTGCTAAAGGTTTGGCAATAGACCAGGCCGCTGAATGTGCCAAATTGAGGCGGCGGATTGACGTTGTAGAGGCCGACGTTACGCTTGTGAACAAGCGATTCAAGGAGTCACAGAGTATGCTTTCCTATATCCACATCTATTTTTGCAAGAAGGTTGAAATATTAATGTGAGGTGTTTGTAGTTGCAGGCGGAGCTACTGCCATTAAGGCCCTGAGGGCGGAGCTTGCCCTAGCCAAGAAACAAGCCCGGATTAGCAATGCGGCTGCTCTAAAGGCAGCCGAAGAATTGAAAGCCGAACATGCCGCTCGTATCCGAAGCGAGGAGAAGATAGCCGAGATGGCTGTGGAGCTGAGGGACGCCACCGGCCGGTATGAGCTTCTTGAAAAGGAGAATCAGACAAAGGCGGTCGACCTGAAGAAGGCGCTGGATTCGGCGAAGGAGACACGCTCTTAGATTAGAGAGGCATGGGAGGAACTTCGACAAGCCGGAGAAATCATGGCCGGAAATCCTTATGTGTTGAGGATGAAGTTTTTAGATCCAAAGTATGCTCCGTTAGATAAGCTATGGTGTGCCGCAGATGAGTATGCGGACTTGGCGAAGAGTGCGGCTGACGCGACCAAGTTATTCAAGGATCGTGAAGATAACAAAATGGAGATGCTATTCTGGTCGCAATTTAATGCTCCAGCGCGCTCCTTGCCCTTGAGTGAGAAGATGGCCGCCATAGCCAAACTCCATAGGCTGTCCGGCCTTGCAATGAGGTCTGTAATAGACCATCTGTGGCCGAAGGAGCCGAAGCCGGACAGTTACTTTGGTTTGGTGCAACGATTATTTGGCACCAGAGCGTAGATCGATGCCATAAGAGATTGGCGTGCATAGAGGGTGTGCGGATGGCTTTTCCCGTGTGAAAATGCATTGGGCGGATATGGAGGCCACCCGCATTGCAACCCTGGGTCCAGCAGGAGGCCAGGACCCAGCCGAGCGCTATTTTGAGCAGGTCATAGAAGGTGCCCGTAGAATAGAGGCCCAGTGCTCCAAGAATGTCATGTTTGAGTGACGATTCTATTAATTGTAAACAATTATGTGTTTTGATTATAGAGGCTGCTTTTATTATACTTTTGCCTAAAAGTATTGTAATGTCTCCTGTGCGGTTGTTTATGTATGCATATAACGTGAAAGTTAGCAGTCGTTGGCTTCAGCCCCCACGCACATAATGCGGGGGCATTCGAGAAAAAATGCGTGAACACACTTGATCCAATGTCTTGGTCCGTTAAGGAGGTGATCGCACGTCGAACCAGGCAACCGGACTATATAGTTGTAACACTTTTCACTTAGCCATAGGAGTTGGAAAGGTGGGGCTACTATATAGCCACTGGTACTTCCGCGAGCGTCCGGATATGGTGCGTGTACTTGACTGGTAGATCGGTCCTTCGTTAATGCGGAGGAATCCCATAGATTCCGATGAGTCCTCGAGTGGTTGACCAGTCTCTCGCTATATCATGACAATCAGTTTTTGGCTTTCTCTACTGAGGTGCTCATCCGAAATAACCAAGGCACAATTGCAGTAGTTCTCCTTTGGCCACCTTAGCCGATAGAACGGAACGTAGGGCAGCAAACCCAGGAGCCGGGCTAACCCAACATTTGACCAAAGACATGATTCGGAGCTGATGCATATAAGGCCAAACTCATGACGCCGAACACTCCCAAAGGTATTCGGACTTTATAACATATTTTGGGCTGAATAATGCCCTTGAACCTGTGATTCCAGGTACGCGCATTGATCTGTCGTGGCAAAAAGCCCAAAACACCAGTGTCCCTAATAGGTTTACGAAATACGCATGGGATGTTAAGCAACAAGAGACAGTAAAGAAGGTTTACGCAGGGGCTTAATCTAAAGAGAAACCTGTGGGCGGGGCCCTGCTACACGTCTGTGCATGTGTCTCCGTTGTGCCGTATCCTGGAAGGGTGTCGCACTGGTAGTGTATGTAAGAACGAAAGAAAAATAAAACGTGCGAAAAGTTACTTATGCTCGAGAAGTGTTCCAGATCCGGCCTATTAATGAGGCAAACTGAATTGTGGGCTTGTGTGACATGTTTGCAGCCCCTCGTATTATTTATGGGGACACATGTACAGCCCCTGGCTCAGGTTTATCCGAGCCATTGGGAAAGATGGTGTATTGGACTCGTCTAACCGTGTCCGTGGCCTTGACGACCAGTCATGCGTTCCAGTGGGATCGGCTGCCTAGAGTCCGGCAGCTGTAACTGCCGCATATTGCTCTGTGTTTCCACTAACTGTGATGACGTCGCATAGACCGGGCATCTTGAGTTTAAGGCAGGCATAGTTCGGTATTGCGTTAAAGCAAGCGAAGGCCATTCTTCCAAGTAATGCATGATAATCGCTGCTGAAGGGGGCGATGTTCAAGAGTAGGTTCTCACTTCTGAAGTTTTCGGGAGAACCGAATGTCACTTCTAATATGAGGGAGCCCCAGCAGTGGGCTACTACGCCAGGAATCACTCCGTTGAAGGTGGCGTCATTTTGACTTATTCCAGATGGGCCTACCCCCATCTTGCGGATGGTGTCTTGATATTTCAGATTAAGACTACTGCCGCCGTCCATTAGGACGCGAGTAAGATGGTATCCATCAATTATTGGGTCGAGCACCAAGGCAGCCGATCCTCCGTGCCGGATACTGGCCGGGTAGTCCCTGTGATCAAAAGTGATCGGGCAAGTTGCCCAGGGATTGAATTGGGGGGCCACAAACTCTGCGTAAGTTGCGTGTACCATGTTTACCGTTTTGACTTCCGGTGGGAATTGTTTCTGGCCCCTGGTATTCGGCTGGCGAGGCTCATCCTCATCTTTGCTTAATGTTTCCCTTCCCTTGTGTTCAGCGTTTAACTTGTTGGCCTTCTTGAAAACCCAACATTCTCTGTGGGTTTGATTTGCATGTTTGTCGGAAGTGCCATGGATTTGGCACAATCTGCCCAGGACTTTGCTCAGGCCGGATGGTTCCTCTTTACTGCCTTTAAATGGCTTCTTTCCTTGACCAGGTCGAGAGCCCCTGAATCCGGCGTTGATCGCTGTGTTGTCCGGACTATCATTATTCCGACGTCTATGTTTATTGTACCGTGGCTTCCTGTTGCCATCTCGAATTTCAGATCTTCCTAGGTCGCTGGTGCCTCTACGGGCCAGCCAGCTGTCCTCGCCCGCACAAAATCGGGTCATGAGGCTTGTTAAGGCTGCCATCGTTCTCGACTTTTCTTGGCCTAGGTGTCTGGCAAGCCACTTATCTCGGATACTATGTTTGAAGGCCGCTAAGGCTTCGGCGTCCGGACAGTCAATCATTTGATTCTTCTTAGCGAGGAATCTGTTCCAAAGTTTGCGGGCTGACTCTCCAGGCTGCTGTATTATGTGACTTAAATCATCAGCATCTCGGGGCCGGACATAGGTCCCTTCAAAGTTGGCCCTGAAAGCATCCTCAAGTTCCTCCCAACTTCCAATCAAGTTTTCGGGGATGCTTTTCAGCCAGTGACGACCTGGTCCTTTTAACTTGAGGGGGAGGTATTTGATGGCGTGGAGGTCGTCCCCACGAGCCATGTGTATGTGAAGGATAAAATCTTCAATCCAGACCCCAGGGTCCATCATTCCGTCGTATGACTCCATATTCATGAGTTTGAATCCCTGTGGGAATTCATGATCCAGCACCTCGTTTGTGAAGCACAGGGGGTGCACATCCCCTCTGTGTCTGGCCGTCTTGTGGCATGCTGCCGGCTGCTGTTGTTCCCGGTGTTGATTCTGGACTGGTATTCGATCAGTATGATCATTGTGGTGACCATAATCCCGCGTCGGAGCATGTCCTCTGGACCCATAGATGGATCTGGACGCACTGGCCTTTTTGTCCAGGAGCTCTCATAAATCGTGTGCGGTATCAGTGGCTGCTCTATCGTGGCCATGAGGTGGTTGGTCCGGCTGAGTAGTCGTATTGTTTGTGGGCCGAACGGTTGCTGCGGTTTCATCGTCAAATTCGGGTAGTAGTTTGCGCTTTGGGTAGCTCTTTGTGTGGCAATTATTGCCATGTTTCCCTTCGGTGTCCAGCACCTTGTTCCATCTTCGGTTGAGCATATCCTGCGCGGCCTTAAGCCTTTGCTTCTGCTTCTTCAGGCTTCGCACTGTGGCCAGGAGTTTTCTGCGAAGGTTGTCTTGTTTTGAATGTTCTTTCAGGATGATGAACGCATCGTCAACCGGACTGTTCTCTTCTTTGGAGGTAGCATGATGAGTTCGGCCCTCTGAATTATGATCGGGCGTCTGCTCCAGGCTGTGTTCGGCATGACCTGGTTTATCCTACTCCATCGCTGGGTCCCTATAGTCGTTGTTGCCTTCGAAATCAACCGGAGTGTCATCCTGTTTTGGGTTGTTATTGCTATTTTTACTGTGACTGGACCTAAGGCGGCGCCTACGCCGTCGTTTTTGATTTTGCCCGGGGGGTTTATCCTCTGTTGTGTCCTTTATGTCACTCTTGTCTTCTTTGGGGGTGTCCACCATGTAGACGTCGTATGATGAAGTGGCTGTCCAGCACCCCGTGGGCGGTGGTTCCGAATCTTCCCCTGCATCAACGTCCATACCGTCGATGTTATTGGGGTCGAAGTCAAGCATGTCTGTTAGGTCATCGGCAGTGGCTACGATGTGGGTGGTGGGTGGGCTGCGATTTTCTTCGTCCTTTGTATCCCACGCAGGATGGACATAGTTCGGCCAGGAGTGTCCTGACAGAGAGAGAGACCTTAAAGAATCTAGCACGTCTCCGAAGGGTGAGTGCTGAAAGGTATCCGCGGCGGTGAACTCCATGACTGGAGCCCAGTTAGACTCAATGGGTACGGATGCGCGTGGTCCAGAACACACGGCCGAAGATGAGTCCGGGGGTCCGGAAACACAGATCCCTTTAGGAGAGGAGTCTGTGTTCGGCTCCAACGCCGAGGAGTGTGCGGCCTCCGGGGCGGGGTCCATCTACCTGTCCTTGGAAGGCTCGACCTGCTCCGGAATGAAGTTTGGAGCTATAGCAGGTGCAATGTTCCGAATACTGTCTGACTGCCGATCTAGGTTATGCATGTCGTGATCGTTCGGCGCTCCTGACACGGGCACGAATCCGTCGAAGATTAAGTCTCCGCGGATGTCGGCAGTGTAGTTTAGGTTTCCAAACCTGACCTGATGGCCAGGGGCGTAGCTATCGATCTACTCCAGATGGCCAAGCGACTTGGCCCACAGTGCAAAGCCGCCGAACACGAAGATCTGTCCGGGGAGAAAAGTCTCACCCAGGACAGCATGGTTGAAGGTTGGAGAAGCCATCTAGCCTTGCAGCGATTACACAGAGGAACTCTTAATGAAAGCACCAATGTCGGTGTCAAAACCGGCGGATCTCGGGTAGGGGGTCCCGAACTATGCGTCTAAGGCTAAGGGTAACAGGAGGCTGGGGACACGATGTTTACCTAGGTTCAGGCCCTCTCGATGGTGGTAATACCCTACTTCCTGCTTGATTGATCTTGATGATATGAGTATTACAAGAGTTGATTTACCACGAGATCAGAGAGGCTAAACCCTAGAAGCTAGCCTATGGTATGATTGTTGTTGTGTCCTACGGACTAAACCCTCCGGTTTATATAAACACCGGAGGGGGCTAGGGTTACACAGAGTCGGTTTACAGAGAAGGAGATCTACATCCGAATCGCCAAGCTTGCCTTCCACACCAAGGAGAGTCCCATCCGGACACGGGACGAAGTCTTCTATCTTGTATCTTCATAGTCCAACAGTTCGGCCAAAGTATATAGTTTGGCTGTCCGGATACCCCCTTATCCAGGACTCCCTCAATGGTGATGGTGAAGATGTTGATGGAGATTGACCCCCTCCCAATGAGAGGATCGTTGGTGATGACGATGGTGATGATTTCCCCCTCCCGAAGGGAAGTTTCCCCGGTAGAACAGCTCCGCCAGAGCCCTAAATTGGTTCTGCCAAGGTTCCGCCTCGTGGCGGCGGAGTTTTATCCCGTAAGCTTGCTTATGATTTTTTTCAGGGTAGAAGACTTCATATAGAAGAAGATGGGCACCGAAGGGCCACCAGGGGGCCCACGAGGCAGGGGACGCGCCTAGTAGGGGTGGGCGCGCCCCCCACCCTCGTGGCCAGGGTGAGGGCCCCCTCTGGTACTTCTTTCACTCAATAATTCTTATTAATCCCAAAAATGACTTTCATGGAGTTTCAGGACTTTTGGAGCTGTGTAGAATAGGTTTCCAATATTTCCTCCTTTTCCAGCCCAGGATCCCAGCTATCGGCATTCTCCCTCTTCATCATAAACCTGGTAAAATAAGAGAGAATAGCCATAAGTATTGTGACATAACGTATAATAACAGCCCATAATGCAATAAATATCGATATAAAAGCATGATGCAAAATGGACGTATCAGTGGTCCATAGCGGGCCCCGCCCGCCTATCTGACTGGTGGCACGCATCGCGCCGGCGGTCAATGGTGGTTCGAGCATCTTCAAGGGCTCGCTCCCGAAGAACTTGACGCTGATCATGGTGGGTCCGTGGATCGGACGACGCTATGGAAATGTTATCAAAAAGCGTCATCGCGACGGATCGATACCCGTGGTAACTGGCGTGGCGGAGGAGAGTGCACCGTGGCTGCATCACCTCCGACCCTTCCTCCACTGGCATGCGGTGGCTCGATGGAGCGCCTGCCTACAGGCCCTGGTCACGGCTCATCTTTGTTGGCAATGCCGACGAGGCTCCGGACGGTGGCTCTCCACTCGTCGAGCTTCTCCGTAGCAGGAGGAAAATCGAGGAGCAGCTGTGCGCGTGCCAAAGCTTCTGCTGGCGTGGGCAGCGGTGAAAGCTTCATGGACCGCGACGCGCTCCGACTTCTAACCACGTTAGAAGGAGCTCTATCACGGCCTTGTGGTTGTCCACCATTTTTGCCAGCACCTCAGCGTGCATGTTGGCCTCCTTCGTCCTATGAAAGATGCACAAGACTCTTCCCACGACGGCGTCCAGGGTCACTAGCGTGGTGACGCTGCTCATTGCACACAACTTGGGAAGAGCGCATCGTAGGCACCGGCGTAGGTGTCTTCGAGGTCCCCGTGCCACCAGTAGGCGGCACGGCGACGCCCTTGGAGGGCCCCTCGCCGCCTACGGGGGGCCCAACTCCGTCTTTGGATTTGGCGACATGCGGCCTGTCGTCCTGTGCACGAACGACGCCGCTCGCCAGGCTCTGGCTGCCAGAGCGAGGTGGGTGTTCGCGGGCCGCGCCGCGGGTCCTGTCTGCGGTCGCCCCGCTGCTCGCCCACACTGGTACGGGCAGTCCGGCTCCGGATGAACCGATCATCGTCGTCGTCTTCCTCTTGGGAGCCATGGCGACAAAGGACTGCTAAACTAGCTACTAAACCGGATTCTCACAACTGCGCTCCCTACCTAGCGCGCCAAAGATGTCGGTGGGAACGACACCTATGGGATCACTGGAATCCCTACTACGGTCAACGGGCGCAAGGTTATGAAAATAGCGGGTCCAGGAGCCAGCACACAGATCATTTACCCAGGTTCAGGCCGCGAGAATGCATAATACCCTAGTCCTGCTTTGGAGTGTATTCGAGTGTTCGTGAGCTAGCTGTGGTGTGTGACTTGCTCAAAAGAGCCAAATCCCTCTCCCGTATGCCTCGGGCCTCCTTTTATAGGAAAAATGGGACGCCACAGTGGCACACGGGAGGTGGAAAGTGCATTCGGTGGCCAAGTCTATCCTCTGGCACCGTCAGACAAACGCATTTAATGCGCTGCCGATGTGCCCTTCTTGCTGTCGCCGCTTCGCTTTGCCTCGACACGCGTCGGGGCCAGCGCAGCATGCAGTGCCATGTAGGCTGGCAGGCTGCTGAGCTGGTGCGGTGGCAGCGTATATATTCACGAAGATTTGCATGCCACCAAGTAGGTGCTTGCTGAGTTGGTCTGGAAGCCGCACGCCTCCACGCAGGTGCGCGCCTAGCTGGCTAGGCTGGCAGCTGCATGGGAACGGTGATGGAGTCTTGGCAGGCACGGGCCTGGCTACGGCCACGCTGATGTCCTCGGCAAGGTTCTTGTCGGGGCCCCGGCAAGGGTCTTGCCGTGGCATCGCGGTCGTCCCCGGCAAGGATCTTGCCGGAGGTCTCGTGGATTTCCTTGGCAAGGATCTTGCCGAGGATCATCGTCTTCTGCTCCTCATCTGATCTTGTGTGTTCATGATCTTTGCAAAGATCTACATGCCATCATGGAGGCGCCTCCCAAGCCTTGGTTCCATTGTGGTCGATGGCGTTGGAACCCTGGGGATCAAGGGTGGAGCACTCTGCTGGCGTTGGGCAAGTTGCCCCGGCAAGACCCTTGCTGGGGCTGCGGAGGCCGCCCCAGCAAGGGTCTTGCCGGGGGAGTCTGCCTCGCCCTCTTGATCTTTGTCTCTCTGTCTTGGCGTTGCATTGATAGTCTTGTGGCTGTGGCTTCCCTCATCTGCCCTGCTAAGTGTGGCCACGGGCGCGGCTCTGACTGCCCGTGCACAAGTAAAGGGGTACAAAAGAGAGCCCCTATTTTCGTACAGCGACAGGGGGAGTCCTACTAGGACTCCACTCCTAGTAGGATTCAGCCCCCCCTCTTTTTCCTTATCATGGAGAGGGAAAAGGGGAAGGGAGAGGGAAGAGGAGAAGGAAAGGGGGGCGCCCCCTCCCCTAGTCCAATTCGAACTCCCCATGGGAAGGGGCGCAGCCACCCCTTGTGGGCTGCCTCCCATCTCTCCTATGGCCCATGTAGGCCCAACAATTCCCCGGGGGGTTTCGGTAACCTCTCGGTACTCCGAAAAATATCTGAACCTTTCCGAAACCATTCCGGTATCCGAATATAACCTTCCAATATATCAAACTTTACCTCTCGACCATTTCGAGACTCATCGTCATGTCCGTCATCTCATCCAGGACTTCAGACAACCTTCGGTCAGCAAAACACATAACTCATATAATACATATTGTCATCGAACGTTAGGCGTGCGGACCCTATGGGTTCAAGAACTATGTAGGCATGACCGGGACACCTCTCCGGTCAATAACCAATAGCGGAACATGGATGCTCATATTGGTTCCCACATATTCTACGATGATCTTTATCGGTCGAACCGTAATGTCAACATACGTTATTCCCTTTGTCATTGGTATGTTACTTGCCCGAGATTCGATCATCGGTATCTTCATACCTAGTTTAATATCGTTATCGGCAAGTCTCTTTACTCGTTCCATAGTGCATCATCCCACAAGTAACTCATTATTCACATTGCTTGCAAGGATTCATATGATGTGCATTACCGAAAGGGCCCAGAGATACCTCTCTGATACTCGGAGTGACAAATCCTAATCTCGATCTATGCCAACCCAACAAACACCTTCAGATATACCTGTAGAGCATCTTTATAATCACCCGGTTACGTTGTGACATTTGATAGCACATAAGGCATTCCTCCGGTGTCCGGGACTTGCATAATCTCATAGTTGGAGGAATATATATTTGACAGAAGAAAGCAGTAGCAATAAAACTGAACAATTGCTACATCTTGAGCTTGCATTGGTTTTCCTTGAAGAGGAAAGGGTGATGCAGCAATAGTAGTGTAAGTGCATCTAGTGCCCCTTAGAGATTTTGGTGTATTGAAGACTTATAGGTTAAGGGACTAATGCATTTGTGAGTGTACACAGGTCTATAAGTCTATGAGGAGTTTGATATTTACAGAGAAAGTCGACCCCTAAAATGTATATCTTCGACTGAAGACTTTGGTATTTCTGAAGACTTTCATGAAGACTTTTAAAGTGAAGAAATTGGTGTATCCGTGAAGACTTGATATTCATGCGAGAAATATGAAGCTTGAAGACTTTCGTTTTCATAGTTTTGTTTTTCTCTTTCTTGAGTCATAGGAAACACCATACTGTTAAAGGGGGTCGAGGAAATACTAAGGAAGAATTTTCCAAGTGATGCTCAACTCAAAATCCTACACCTACCAAACCCTTCAACTGAAGCCTTTGGAAATCTCATACAGTTCAGTCAATTTCTTCAGTGACAGAGACGAAGTTCTTCTGGTCGCTGAGGAATTTGTTCTGACTGAGGAGTTAGGAATTCGCCAGTGCAGATTGCCTACACAGTGAGGAACATGATAGCCCTGAGGAATTTGAGAGTCAAATTTCCGACCGTTGCTGTGTTGCGCGCCAGCTGTCCCAAAATATCTTATCCACCTAACGGTCATATCAGACAAGGGCATTTATGTCTTATCATGTCGGGCTGCTCCCTAGGCTATAAATAGCCGCCCCCTACAACCACTAGTTGGTTGGCTGCTCCGAGAGAAACTGACACTTGTCATTTGAGAGCAACCCATCCTCCGAGGACTTTGAGCGAAAATCATCGAGTGAGGAAAAACCCAAACCCAAACACCTACAAACCCCAAAGTGATTGAGCATCACTGAAGAGATTGATCCTGCGTGGATCCGACGCTTGTTACCTTTGAAGACTGTGCTTCTTCCAGACGGTTAGGCGTCATGGTCTAGAGCATCCAAGAGGAATTGTGGATCGCCGAGTGACCGAGTCTGTGAAGGTTTGGAAGTCGCCTGAAGACTTACCACGAGTGATTGGACGAGATCTGTGTGATCTTAGTTCAAGGAGAATACGGTGAGGACTTGGTGTCCTGAGCTGCGTGCTCAGCGACTGGGTGTCCGGGACTGCGTGTCCTCGAGTTTAAATACTCAGCCGCTCCAACCAGACGTACAACTGAGACAGCAGTTGGAACTGGTCTAACAAATCATTGTCTTCACCAACCTTACTGGTTCTATTTCCTCAACTCTTTCATTTCCTCATTACTGTGTTGAGTGATTGTTCATATCTGTGTTTGAAGACTTTGACTGAAGACTTTCTCAATTTCCTCAGTTCAATTTCTTCAGTCTGTTTGTCTTCATCTTGTGTTATCCTGTGTTTACGCTTTCTGTACTCTGTGCTTGTCTTCATTTCATCATGATGACTATGTCTGTATCCTGTTATGCTTACTTCTGAGTACTTATTCCGCTGCTAGTAGTTCTTCGCTAAGGAATTTCCTCACCGGCAAATTCCTCAGTGAAGAATTCATAAAAATCGCCTATTCACCCCCCCTCTAGTCGATATAACGCACTTTCAATTGGTATCAGAGCAAGGTACTCCCTTGTTCTGTGTGATTTTGGTTTAACCACCTGGAGTTCTAGTTATGTCGACCGCAGGTATGATCAAGGTCTCCGCTGGGTGTCCTACCTTCGATGGCACGGACTACCCCTACTGGAAGAATAAGATGCGAATGCATCTTGAAGCAATTGATAACGATCTCTGGTACGTTGTGGAAAATGGTGTTCCCTCAGTCACACCTTCTCTGAATGCTGCTGATGTGAAGAGATTCAAGCAACTCGATTCTCAAGCGAAGAATATCATATGTGGCCATCTGAGTAAAGGACAGTATGGTAGAGTGAGTGCTTTGGAAACTGCTAAGCTTATCTGGGATAGGCTCTCCAAAGTAAACGAAGGAGTCTCAACTCAACGTGACTCTCGTGTTGACGTTCTTCGCAATCTCTTCAACCGCTTCAAAAGACTCGACAATGAAAATGTTCAGCAAACCTTCGATCGCCTCACTGACATCTCAAATGAGCTTCAAGCGCTTGGCGCCACTGACATCACCGACCATGAGGTGGTGAAGAAATTGCTGAGATCGCTAGATTCCTCATTTGATACTCTGGCACTGATGATTCAAGAGCGAGCTGATTACAAGTCACTAGATCCCGCTGATATCCTCGAGAGGCTAAATACTCATGAGTTCCAGCTTGCTGAAAAGAGAGATCTCTATGGTTCAAGCTATGGCAAAACACGTGCCCTGAAGGCCAAGGCTGTGTCTGAATCTGAATGTGAAGACTCTGGTAGTAGCCTTGGTGATCCTGAAGAATTGAGCCAGGAGCTAGCACTGCTCGTGAAGAAGTTCCAGAAGTTCTCAAGACGTGGTCGCTTTGGAAAATCCTCAAGAAGCAGTGATTCCTCATCAAGTGACTATAAGAGAAGACTTTGCCACAAATGCAAGAAACCTGGTCACTATATTCAGGATTGTCCTCAATGGGAAAAGGAATTAAAGAAGAAGAAATACAAGGATTACAGTTCTGATGACGCTAAGAAGAAGAAGAAATCTTCAAAATCTTCATCATCAAAATCCTCGAAGTCTTCATCTCACAAGAAGAGCAGCTCCAAGAAGGCTCGGGCATTCATTGGCAAGGAAATGGACTCTGAAGCTGAATCTGAGGAACATGAAGAAGAGGAGGCATCTGAGGAGTCAGAGTCTGGTGTGGCGAGTCTGGCTCTCGCTACTGCTTTCGTCAGCAAGTCTATCTTCAACTCTGAAGAAATTGACCGCACCAACAAGGCTGACGAAGACAATGATGACTACGCTCCCACCTATTGCTTCATGGCAAAAGGTGCCAAGGTAACAAAATACCCCTCCTCTGAATCTAGTGAGGATGAATCTGATGAAAATCTTAAGCCCAGTTACTCTAAACTTGCTAAGATTGCTGTGAAACAACAAAAGGCTATTGAAAAACTTCAAAACATGCTAGACAAAAGTGATGATATGTTGGGTGATGAAATGGACCGCACTAAAGACTTAACTGAAAATCTTCAGAGACTTCAGTCTAAGTTTGACAATCTTCAAAGTCATCATAACACTCTCTTATCTGATCACGAGAAGCTTTCTTATGAATTTCTTCAAAGAAAGCAAGATCTTGAGAAGCTAAGAGTGAGTTATGAAGATCTTCAGAAGGATCGCGATTCATTACTTGCTCAACAAATCAGCGCTACTCAAGAAGAATTTGTTCCTCCATGCTTAAAGTGCATTGAACGTGAATCTGCTAATTCTTCACCTGAATGTTCAAATGCTTCAACTGTTACAAATTCTTCACCTGCCTCTGCTATCACTAATTCCTCATCTGAGGACATTGCTAGTACTACTAATGATGCAGGGCTGAAGGAATTGTACACGACAGGCATGTACAAAAGCCTCAAAGGGCATCAGATTCTTTGTGATGTGCTCAAAAAGCAGATCCTCAACAGAAACCCTAGGAAAGAGGGTATTGCCTTTGAGAGGAAACTCAATGCTGATGGAACATATTGGAAGCCTGAGCAGTACCCCAAAACCTCATGGGTTGCTGCAAAGGGACCTCCAGTTGATCCATCTAACTTATCTGGCTTTACATGTGAATCTTCTCATTCTTCTGATGAGTCATTTGACTCCAACTATAAACTGTTCAAAAATCAGAATGGTGAAGTATTTGCTAGATATGTTGGACTAACTGCAGGAACGGTTCCCCTATGAAGAAAATCTGGGTTCCCAAAAGTTATGTTGAAAGTCTTCAGGTGAATGTTCTCATGACACCACCTGTGAAGAACAAGGAACCCCAGATCAAATTCTTCATATGGACCTAATTCTTCACATGGATCAAATTCCTCAAATGGATCAAAGTCCTCATATGATCATCATCGTGCTAACCCCTCTGTTTCGCAGGGTAGAGCTAAGGGCTATGAATATGCGCATTATTCTTCAAATCATTATGTTCATAAGTCCTCGAAGAATTTCTCTGCTTATTCATATGCTTACCCTAACCCCTCTTATGTGAAACGAAATGGATTGGCCTCTATGCCACCTTTCTCATATGGTGCTCGCAGAGTGATGAACTCTTTGCCACCCCTTCAGATGTGGGTGGTGAAGAAAAAGAACTAATCTTTATGCAGGGTCAGGTCTCCAGACGTGCTTTAAACGTCTGAAGAATTTGCTGGAGGCCTGACAAAATGCCTGAAAGGACGCAGGCGAATCATGATGAAATGAACTTTCATTTCACACGTCCTCATACTGAAATATCTGTTTTACTGTTTGATGAAATTCATCTGATGAACTTGATATCATATTCTTCACTGATGAAGTATATGAGATCGTAAGTTGCACTAATTCATCTGCAGGATGATCAGCCCAAAGTCAACGAGTGGGTTCTAGATAGTGGATGTACAAATCACATGACGGGTGACAAGAGTCTATTGATGGATGCTCCCTTAACACCGTCGCATCTGAAGCACATCATCTTCGCTGACAAAGGCAAAAGTCAGGTATTGGGTCTAGGTAAGGTTGCGATCTCAAAGGATCGACACATGGACAAAGTCATGCTTGTCGAGTCCTTAGGATACAACCTCATGTCTGTCTCAATGCTTTGTGATCTTGATATGGTTGTTGTCTTTGGAAGATATCGATGTGTTGTGATCATGGAAGCTGACTATTCCAAAGTCTTCGAAGGCTTTAGGAGAGGAGATCTGTATATTGTTGATTTCTCTACAGGACCACAACCAGCAATGTGCTTACTTGCAAAAGCTTCAGAAGGCTGGCTATGGCATCGACGACTTGGTCATGCTGGCATGAGGAATCTGAACACGCTTGCGAAGAAGAAGCATGTCATTGGCATTGAGAATGTCAAATTCCTCAAGGATCACTTATGTGGAGCTTGTGAAGCTGGAAAGATGACCAAGGCCAAGCATCCAGCGAAGACTATCATGACCACTACTCGTCCATTCGAATTACTTCACATGGATCTCTTTGGTCCTAATCATTATTCTGCTGTTTCGAATGATGCATCTCTATATGGCTTTGTTATTGTTGATGACTATTCTCGTTACACATGGGTACACATTGTCACTTACAAACATGAAGTGCAGGAAATCTTCAAACGATTTTCCTCGAGGGCTTCAACCAACTTTGGTGTGAAGATCAAGCACATCAGAACTGACAATGGGACCGAGTTCAAGAATTCCGGTCTTGATGGCTATCTTGATGAACTTGGTATTACTCATGAGTTATCTGCTCCTTATACTCCTCAGCAGAATGGCGTCGTGGAGCGCAAGAACAGAACCCTCGCTGAAATGGCTCGCACTATGCTTGATGAATACAAAACGCCTCGTCGTTTTTGGATTGATGCAATTGATACTGCGTGCCACATCATCAATCGGGTATATCTTCACAAATTCTTCAAGAAGACTGCCTATGAACTCCTCACTGACAAGAAACCCAATGTGAGTTACTTCAAAGTCTTCGGTGCTAAATGTTGGATTAGAGATCCTCATCACAATGCTAAATTTGCACCGAAAGCACATGAAGGTTTTATGCTTGGTTACGGAAAGGACTCGCACACCTACAGAGTCTTCAACAACGTTCTTCACAAGGTTGTTGAAACTGTAGATGTGCGGTTCGATGAAACTAATGGCTCGCAAAGAGAGCACCTACCTTCTGTGATAGATGAACCAGAACCTGAGGATTCTATCAAGTTCAAGGCTACTGAGGATGTTATTCCTACCGAAGAATCTGTTGAAGAATTCATTCCAGAACGTGAAGAAAATCGAGCTGGTGCACCTGATGAAAATGCTGAAGAAAATGGTGCTGAAGAAAATGCTGATCAAATTCCTCAACGACAACCAGCTCATCCTCGCATTGCAAAAGAAGTGCAAGTTGAAAAGATCATCGATGACATTCAAGCGCCAGGTCCTCTCACACGCTCAAAAGCTTCACATTTATCTAACTTTTGTGGGCACTATGCTTTTGTCTCTATCACAGAGCCCACTAAGGTAGATGAAGCATTTCTGGAGCCTGAGTGGATTCAGGCCATGCAAGAAGAATTACATCAGTTCGAGCTCAACAATGTCTGGGAACTGGTCAAACGTCCAGATCCTCGCAAGCATAATATCATCGGCACAAAGTGGATCTACCGCAACAAGCAAGATGAAAATGGCCTTGTGGTGAGGAATAAGGCACGACTTGTAGCTCAAGGCTACACACAGGTTGAAGGAATTGATTTCGATGAAACTTTTGCACCTGTTGCTAGACTTGAGGCTATTCGCATATTACTTGCTTATGCTAACCATCATAATATTATCTTACAACAAATGGATGTGAAAAGTGCATTCCTCAATGGTAAGCTTGAGGAAGAAGTATATGTTGCTCAACCCCCAGGTTTTGAAGATCCAAAGAATCCTGACAAAGTCTTCAGACTTAACAAGGCCCTGTATGGCCTCAAGCAGGCCCCTCGGGCGTGGTATGACACTTTGAAGGAATTCTTCATGAAGAATGGCTTCACACCCGGTTCACTCGACCCTACTCTCTTTACTAAATCTTATGATGGTGAACTGTTTGTGTGCCAAATATACGTTGATGATATTATCTTTGGCTGTACTGACCAACGTTATAGTGATGAATTTGCCTATATGATGAGTGAAGAATATCAAATGTCTATGATGGGAGAGTTGAAATTCTTTTTAGGTCTTCAAATTCGTCAACAGCACAATGGTATATTCATATCTCAGGAGAAATACCTCAAGGAAGTTCTGAGGAAATTCGGCATGCAAGACTGCAAAGGCGTCAAAATTCCTATGCCCACAAATGGCCATCTATGCACTGATGAAAATGGTATTGACTTCGATCACAAGGTATACCGCTCCATGATTGGCTCTTTATTGTACTTATGTGCATCTAGGCCAGATATAATGCTTAGTGTTTGCATGTGTGCCCGATTTCAAGCTGCACCGAAGGAATCACACCATAAGGCTGTGAAGCATATTCTTCGATATCTAGCTCACACACCAACACTAGGATTATGGTACCCCAAGGGCTCTACTTTTGATCTCATTGGATATTCTGACTCTGACTATGCTGGTGATCGTGTGGACCGCAAGTCAACATCTGGTACTTGTCATTTCCTCGGACGATCCTTGGTCTGTTGGTCCTCGAAGAAACAGAACTGCGTATCACTGTCTACTGCAGAGGCTGAGTACATTGCTGCTGGTTCTTGCTGTGCTCAACTGCTATGGATGAAGCAAACCCTCAAGGACTACGGCATCAACGTGAAGAATGTGCCTCTCCTCTGTGACAATGAGAGTGCCATCAAGATTGCTCACAACCCAGTTCAGCACTCGAAGACAAAGCACATACAGATTCGTCATCATTTTCTTCGTGATCATGTGTTGAAGGGCGACATCTCCATCGAACACGTGAAGACTGAAGAATAGCTAGCCGATATCTTCACAAAGCCCTTGGATGAGAAGAGATTTAGCAAGTTGTGGTGTGAGCTAAATATCTTAGAATCTTTGAATGTTCTTTGAAGGACACACATCCTGACACTTATGCAAAATTGATGACTTAGATGTGCAACACATGAAGAAACATTTTTCTTCAATCAATGAAGAATAACACTCTAAGTGTGAAGAAATTGATGAAGAATTTGATTCTCAGAACCCTACGACAATTGTACGCGGTATCTGAAATCATCATTCTTATACGGTGGGTCACGCCACCACCAAAGTTGAAAATCTTCATTTTTGAAATTCCTTAGTTTTGAAATTCTTCAGTTTTTCAAATTCTTCAACTTTGCAAAATCTTCAATGTTTCTGTCGTTTTTCTTCATTTGACTATATATATATATATATGAGTTTATGTCCTCTACATCATTCACTTATGGCTATTTTTTCAAGTTGCATTTTTTCTCCTAAGTGAATGTGATCGGACCTTTCCCCTCTATGCTATACTCAATCCAATCTATTCACAAATTCTTCATGTGCGTTCTATTTGAAACTCGTTCAAAATCTTCACTGTGTCTTTGACAGCTGAAGAATTTGCGAATGGAACTTTAAAATTAATCTTATCCAAAAAATTTAGTTTTACCGCTCAAACCGTTCCGGATCCCACGAAAGACTTATCTATTCACCCACGATCTAACACGATCTCCACTCCTCAGTACGTGGGTGACACATGTCAAGCGAAGGAGAAGGGTCAGGGGCAGGTTCATCCAAAATCTTCGGGCGAACAGTTTTTCACTGTGTCTATAAATACCCCCTCATCCCTTCCTCACTTCCTTTACTCCGCTCGACCGCTCTCTCTCTCGCTCGAGCTCCTCAAACCCTAGCGTCACCGCTACTCCATCGTCGCCGATGAGGAAGAGCTTCACTGCCTCGACCTCGTCACCGTCATACTCGCGCCGACCGCGGAAATCTTCACTCCACCGCCGCCGTAGCTGTCTTCCTCCGCCAAGTTAGGGCGTGGAAGATCTACACCGACGAACTTCACTGTTCTGCTTCTCAGTTCGTCGTGTTCTTCATCTAGGGTAATTAAAAATTACATTTACTACCCCTTTTGATTCGAAATTTCACAACAAAATCTTCAAAGGTGTTTTATTCTTCAAATCCTCACACACAAAAACACCTCACTAGTCATCTGTTCTTGATTCGTTTCTCTAAGCATCATTTTTCTTCAAGATTCCTCAATTGTGTGGATCTTCGATCTATACAACTCTGGAACCTAAGACAAAGAACGCTTAGTGAAATTCTTCAAGGCTCATCTGGTTAAATTCCTCAAACTTGTTTTTTTTGAAAAACCTTCTGAGAACGCATATGACCTCTCCAAATTCCTCGCAACTATACTCTGTTCATAGGTACTCATGTCCGCTACTGAATCACTAGGTTCTCATCAACTTAACTCATTTGCAACGTTCCTCGAAGAAAAGTTGCACACTTCTTCAGAAAATTCGATTGTTCAAATTCCTCATCTAAAGAATATGGCTGATGGTAAGAGGCCGCAGAAAGGAGGAAAGAAGCCAGAGGTCATGACTGCTTTTGAAATCCCTGAGGACCTCTATGCTGATTATAGCACACCTGATGAGGCTAAGTACAGAAAAGAAACTAAAACTCAGCGCAAGGTGCGCATACAGAAGATTGAACGGAGATGGGCAAGAGAATGGAGGGAGTACAGATATGTGACTCCAAAGTATATGATGAAATTCGCACTTAATCCTCCATGCCCAAGAGCTCCATTGGCACCTGGCCAAAGAGCTGACCCCACCAGCATCAAGTGTGTGAGGATTTTCCTGAAGAATGGGCCAAGTGCCAAGCTAAGTTGGCGAGACAAGCTAAAGAGGCAGTGAGGAAATTCAATGAAGACTTTGCTGCTGCTACTGCCACTGAGGTCTCTGTCAAGCCAAAGAAATCAATGGCAAAGAAGCCTGCTCACAAGCCAAGTGCTTCACCAACTATGCCCTCACGGCCAAGTTCCTCAGCAATGCCCTCACGGCCAGAATCTTCAAAGCCCTCACGGCCAGATTCTTCAAAGCCCTCACGGCCAGTACCAACTATTGTTCCTCCTTCAAAGTCCTCAGTTGCTCCGGCAAAGTCCTCAACACCTGTACATCTGCCTACATGCCAAAGGACAACAGGCATCTCTATTGCCTCTGGTGCCTCAACAAGTTCCTCAGCTGCACCAAAATCTTCATCAGGCCCCACTCTGCTGAAGACTAAGGCAACGGCTGGTCGAGGTACTCGGCCTAGTCCAAAGAAGAAACAGGTTGCTTTCCACGTGCCATCTGACGATGAAGCTGATAATGATGAACTTGCAGAAATCATCAGAGACCGACAAGAAAGGGCCGCTAGAGCCAAAGGCACAAATGTGCCACTGCTTTTGGATCCAAGGGCGATCCTTGATTACATTGATCTTTGGCACAAGGATCCAAATACTCCTATGACTGATTTAAAGTTGACTCATGGTCAAAGTCACATGCTGACCCATTTCATCACTGAAGAGAAATGGAAATTTGAGAAGGCCAGGAAAATCAAGAAGACTTAGTTCAGAAAAGAGAAGTTCCTGAAGAATAATGTTGTCAATATGACACCTGATGAACTCCTCAAAATCCAAGCTGACATCAAAACCCTCAGCAATGACTTCAATGCTTACTATGCTGATTGGCAAGGAGCCAAAGTCAGGTTTGTGAAACTGACTGAGAAATTCACAAATGTTGCAGCCCCATCGCAACAAGAAATTCCTCATGCTGCAGCATCTGCTCAGCCAACTGAAGAACATGCCAGCACCGCTGATGACACTCAGGCTGCTGAAGAACATGCTAGTTCCAGGGCTGATGACTCCATTCCAGCCGCTGAAGAAATTGTCAGGGCATCCACTAGTGGTGCACCTGAAGAAACTGAAAATGTCAGGGCAACTGCATCAGTTGCGCCTGAGGAAATTCAACCAGATTCCTCAGCTCCTCCTGTGCCTACACCAACTCCTATTCTTCCATCTGCATCAGATGTGAAGAAGACCAAGGCTGTAGAGCAAGCTACAGTGAAGAAAAGGAAAGCATCCAGTGCTTCAGAATCTTCAGCTCCAAAGAAGATGAAGCCTCTGACAAGTTCTATTGAGAATCCAATTGATGTTGTTCCAATTTCCACCATGTCATCAAAGAACCTTGTTCCTTTTGGAGAGGAATATGTGATCCCAAGCGGATCTAATGACACTAGTAGAAAATGGAGCTTTAAAACCGGTTTGTAAGGGCCTTTAGTGCCGGTTATGGAACCGGCACTAAAGTGTGGGCACTAAAGGCCCCCCCTTTAGTACCGGTTTGGCACGAACCGGCGCTAAAGTGCCACCACGTGGCGTGAGCTCGCGCCCTAGTATGGGGGACCTTTAGTACCGGTTGGTGTTACCAACCGGTACTGAAGGTTTTTTTTGAATTTTTTTTTTTGAAAATTTTGGAAAAAAAATTGATTTTTTTTCGATTTTTAATTTTTCTGAATTATTTGATGATTTAGTCTCTAATCACCTCTCTTAACTGCTCAAGTATGGATCACTCATTCCAAATCATCTAACTTCCCGACCGGTCACCCATCCCTCTCACTACTCCAGCCCGAGCACGCTTAACTTTCGGGTTCTATTCTCCTTCGTTTCCGAGTCTGCACTTGTTGTTTTCCTGACAATAGTAAGATGTCAATCCTATTAACCCTCAGGAGTTTATCTTGAGCATGAAGTCACACATTTCGCCGTTTGAGTTTGAAACTATTATTCCCAAAAATAGTAATTATTTAGTAACGCTAATATTTCTTGAATAAGTTTGACCATAGTTTGACCATAGTTTGACCATAGTTTGACCAAAATTCAAAAAATTGAAATAATTATTTAGTAACACTAATATTCTTGAATAATTATGTAGTAACATTAATACTTCTTGAATAAGTAGTTTGACCAAATTTAACCAAAATTTTTTAAAAAAAACTGAAATTTGACCATATCTTTTTTTCCTTTTCGAATTTGAGGATTCTAAAAACTTCCAAACAGGCCATCGGCCATCTCCATCGGATGCGGATTTTCGTGCTGAATTTTTTGATATATTATACGTTTTTTTCGACATCGTATGCAAAAGTTATAGCCGTTTTACATTTTCCCTACACTTTTTGCAAAACATGTCCAAATTTAAGTTTTCAAATTTTGCTAACTAGTAGATATAGTAATATAACTACCTCTCGAAGGATTTTATTTTTTGAAGTTTTTATCATTTTCTTTTGATTTTTTCAAAACTGAAATGGCGATACACGGGGGGGGGGGGGGGGTAGAGTTCGAAAATTGGCCCCTTTAGTACCGGTTTGTGGCACGAACCGGTACTAAAGGCTTGTCCCCTTTAGTACCGGTTCATGGCACGAACCGGTACTATAGGTTAGACCTTTAGTACCGGATGATAACACAAACCGGTACTAAAGGGGTTCATGGGGACCCGGCCTGACGCCAGCCTGCCACTACCCCTTTAGTACCGGTTCGTGGCACGAACCGGTACTAAAGGCTCAACACGAACCGGTACTATTGATCGCAGCCACGAATCGGCACTATTGATCACATTAGTGCCTTTTTTTACAAACCCGCACTAATGTGCTTCACATTTGACCCTTTTTCTACTAGTGTGAAGAACCTCAATCTGCTGCTTCGTCAGAGCAGGTTGATGAAGAAATTGAAGTGGATGCGATCCCTTCAACACATGTTACTTCCTCGTCAATGCCTCAGTTCACAGCTGAAGAGGCTGGCGTTGAAGAAATTGAAGATGAAGACGTGGACATTGGCTTCACAACGCCAGTGATGAATGATGACTTTTGGGAAAGTCAGCACCCCAATACTCCACTCTTCACCCCACTTCAACAAATACCTCATTCCCCCGCACCAACTGTTCAAATGGGCTCTGAAGAAACTCATCCCACCTCGTCTATGCAAGAAGACATTCCAGACGCTAGTGCTGAAGAAGCTGATGTTGTTGAACCCTTGAACACGCAGCCTGCTACTGAAGAGGAACCAGAAATTCCTCAGCTTGAAGAACCTGAGATTGCGATTCGAGAGGTTGTGATGCAACTCACTGACACTCCAGTGCCCAAGCCAACGGATCCATTCTCAAAGAAGCAAAAGTTCAAGGCTGAAGATTTCTTCAGCGAGCATGTGTTCTTCACTGACTATAACCCCTATGACTCTGCTCGCATAAGGAAGAGGCGTTTCTGGACAGCAAGTCAAGCAAATTTCTATTCCTCAGTACTGTTCAACAAAGACAAAGTCTTCGATCATGAACACATTCCTCATGTAGACATGGAGTCTCTGTCGTGCTTCGAGCCAGTCCTCAGTGTTCTTCATGATGCTGGACTGTTAAATTTCTGCACTGACATCTGTGACTGGAATGAAGAACTCATTCTTCAATTCTATGCAACGCTGCACATCACAGGGAACTCTGAAGATGTGAATTCATGGGTGTTGGACTGGATGTCAGAAAATACTCACTACAAGGCACCAGCAACTGAATTGCTTCGTGCCCTCCCACTCAGTCCTCCCCTTGACGGTGCTCGTTGTGTCTACAGTGAACCTGAACTTTCAAATCATTTCATGCAAGTGTTGATGAAGCCATTGAAGCCAGGGCAGGCTCCTCAAACCAAATTCCTCATCAAGGAATTACTATATGTTCCCCGGACTGTCTATCGCATTCTGTCGAAGACAATGAGTCCTATCAAAGGCCACGACTCAAATGATGAAGAGGTCGTTGGCATCATGAAGAACATGCTTTTCAATATAATTCATGGCATTCCCGTAAACTTCCATGATTTCTTCATGAGGACTCTGGCGAATATTGCTATGTCACCATTTGAGTTGAAGCCTTATGCACCATGGATTATGAGATTCATCAGGGCGAGGGCTTCACTAAATTACAAAGCTGACACTTTGAACCATGGCAACTACTTGCCTCTGATTGAAGTCCTCAAACGGTCATATTCCTCAGCTCATGACAAAGGCAAGGCAACTGCTATGATAGATGAAGGCATTCATCCATTGGATGGTCAATTTCGCAAGGCTGCATCCTACTCCACCAATGATGACTCTGCCACACATGACTCTGCCGCCAAGCAAAATCCTCAAGCCACAGCTCCCAGGGTGATGACTAATCGTGAGTTACTCCTCAGTCTTCATCAGAAGGTTGATCGCAATCATAAATGGGTCAAGCGTCAGTTTGGTTCAATTCTTCACAACATGACCTCAACACACAATGCAGTGAAGAAAAACCAATACTACCTCCATGAAACCTTCAACCGTACCTGGGCTGTTCTATATCATGTCTACAGCGCTGGAGATCTGAAGAATATGGGACTCAAGGAAGAATTTGACTGGTCTGCACCTCCACCGAAGAAATTCAAGAAGGTGAAAGTTCTTTCTTTGGTGGCCAGCTCCTATTCTTCATCACGCGAGACTGATGAAAATGAAGACTTGGATGACACTGCGGCAGGCCCTACTACAACAACCGACCCCAACAACGCTGGCGCTCCTCCATCAACATGATAATTCTTAAGGGGCGTTAGTCCTCAGTTTTGATCCTTTTGGTCATTCGATGACAAAGGGGGAGAAATTTGAGTTAGTCTTCAAGCGGGTCTATTATATGGGCATCTATTTTTTTGCTAAGTTACAACTCTCGTTCTTCTGAAACTTTATTGGATCGAGTTGTAATCTTAAACCCGATGGTGCCCTGATACTTTTGATGCACTGTGCTTTGATACTCTCGGTATGTCATTCTGCATGCTTGTTCCTCATTAATATTATTACACACATGCTGAATTTCATCAGGCACCATATTTCATCATGCATTTCAAATTCTTCATATCATATGACAAATGCGTGTATGAATTACAAAATATAGGGGGAGATCTCCATGATTCAACTCTTCAAGTGTGCATTGCTTCAAAAGCAAATTCCTCACTATGCACATCTTCAGGGGGAGTTCTTCTATATCTTGCAATCAAATTCCTCAATATCAGTACTTACACTTCATATGTTTATCCCCGTTGAAACCTATATTGTCATCAATCACCAAAAAGGGGGAGATTGTAAGTGCATCTAGTGCCCCTTAGTGATTTTGGTGTATTGAAGACTTATAGGTTAAGGGACTAATGCGTTTGTGAGTGTACACAGGTCTATAAGTCTATGAGGAGTTTGATATTTACAGAGAAAGTCGACCCCTAAATATGTATATCTTCGACTGAAGACTTTGGTATTTCTGAAGACTCTCATGAAGACTTTGAAAGTGAAGAAATTGGTGTATCCATGAAGACTTGATATTCATGCGAGAAATATGAAGCTTGAAGACTTTCGTTTTCATAGTTTCGTTTTTCTCTTTCTTGAGTCATAGGAAACACCGTACTGTTAAAGGGGGTCGAGGAAATACTAAGGAAAAATTTCCAAGTGATGCTCAACTCAAAATCCTACACCTACCAAACCCTTCAAGTGAAGCCTTTGGAAATCTCATACAGTTCAGTCATTTCTTCAGTGACAGCGACGAAGTTCTTCTGGTCGCTGAGGAATTTGTTCTGACTGAGGAGTTAGGAATTCGCCAGTGTGGATTGCCTACACAGTGAGGAACATGATAGCCCTGAGGAATTTGAGAGTCAAATTTCCGACCGTTGTTGTGCTGCGCGCCAGCTATCCCAAAATATCTTATCCACCTAACGGTCATATCAGACAAGGGTATTTATGTCTTATCATGTCGGGCTGCTCCCTAGGCTATAAATAGCCGCCCCCTACAACCACTTGTTGGTTGGCTGCTCCGAGAGAAACTGACACTTGTCATTTGAGAACAACCCATCCACTGAGGACTTTGAGTGAAAATCATCGAGTGAGGAAAAACCCAAACCCAAACACCTACAAACCCCAAAGTGATTGAGCATCACTGAAGAGATTGATCCTGCGTGGATCCGACGCTTGTTACCTTTGAAGACTGTGCTTCTTCCAGACGGTTAGGCGTCACGGTCTAGAGCATCCAAGAGGAATTGTGGATTGCCGAGTGACCGAGTCTGTGAAGGTTTGGAAGTCGCCTGAAGACTTACCACGAGTGATTGGACGAGATCTGTGTGATCTTAGTTCAAGGAGAATACGGTGAGGACTTGGTGTCCTGAGTTGCGTGCTCAGCGACTGGGTGTCCGGGACTGCGTGTCCTCGAGTTTAAATACTCAGCCGCTCCAACCAGACGTACAACTGAGACAGCAGTTGGAACTGGTCGAACAAATCATTGTCTTTACCAACCTTACTGGTTCTATTTCCTCAACTCTTTCATTTCCTCATTACTATGTTGAGTGATTGTTCATATCTGTGTTTGAAGACTTTGACCGAAGACTTTCTCAATTTCCTCAATTCAATTTCTTTAGTCTGTTTGTCTTCATCTTGTGTTATCCTGTGTTTACACTTTCTGTAGTCTGTGCTTGTCTTCATTTCATCATGATGACTATGTATGTATCCTGTTATGCTTACTTTTGAGTACTTATTCTGCTGCTAGTAGTTCTTCGCTAAGGAATTTCCTCACCGGCAAATTCCTTAGTGAAGAATTCATAAAAATCGCCTATTCACCCCCCCCCCCCTCTAGTCGATATAACGCACTTTCAAGTAGCATAAGTATTTCCCTCAGTTTTTTAGAACCAAGGTATCAATCCAGTAGGAGGCTCCTCAAAAGTCCCACGCACCTACACAAACAAGCAAAGAACTCGCAACCAATGCAATAAAGGGGTTGTCAATCCCTTCACGGCCACTTGCGAAAGTGAGATCTGATAGAGATAGTATGATAAGATAGATATATTTTTGGTATTTTATAATATAGATTGGAAAAGTAAAGATGCAAATAAAAGTAGATTGAATGATTATATGATAAAAGATAGACCCGGAGGCCATAGGTTTCACTAGTGGCTTCTCTCAAGATAGCATAAGTATTATGGTGGGTGAACAAATTACTGTCGAGCAATTGATAGAAAAGCGGATAATTATGAGATTATCTAGGCATGATCATGTATATAGGCATCACGTCCACAACAAGTTGACCGACTCCTGCCTGCATCTACTACTATTACTCCACACATCGATCGCTATCCAGCATGCATCTACAGTATTAAGTTCATAAAGAACAGAGTAACGCATTAAGAAAGATGACATGATGTCGAGGGATAAACTCATGCAATATGATTTTCCACCAAGTCCTCATGCAATATGATATAAACCCCATCTTTTTATCCTCGATGGCAACAATACAATACGTGCATTGCTGCCCCTGCTATCACTGGGAAAGGACACCGCAAGATTGGACCCAAAGCTAAGCACTTCTCCCATTGCAAGAAAGATCAATCTAGTAGGCCAAACCAAACTGATAATTCGAAGAGACTTACAAAGATAGCTCAATCATACATAAAAGAATTCAGAGGAGATTCAAATATCTCTCATAGATAAACTTGATCATAAACCCACAAATCATCGGATCTCGACAAACACACCGCAAAAAGAGTTACATCAAATAGATCTCCACAAGAGAGGGGGAGAACATGGTATTGAGATCTGAAAAGAGAGAAGAAGCCATCTAGCTAATAACTATGGACTCGAAGGTCTGTGGTAAACTACTCACAACTCATCGGAGAGGCTATGGTGTTGATGTAGAAGCCCTCCATGGTCGATTCCCCCTCCGGCGGAGCGCCGGCGAAGGCTCCAAGATGGGATCTCGCGGATACAGAAGGTTACAGCGGTGGAAATTGTGTTTCGTTGGCTCCCGGGATGTTTTCGGGGTACGTGGGCATATATAGGAGGAAGAAGTACGCCGGTGGCTGCCTGAGGGGCCCACGAGACAGGGGGTGTGCCCTCCACCCTCGTGGCCCCCTCGACTACTTCTTGGCTTGCACTCCAAGTCCTGTGGATCAAGTTTGTTCCAAAAATCACGCTCCCGAAGGTTTCATTCCATTTGAACTCCGTTTGATATTCCTTTTCTTCGAACTACTGAAATAGGCAAAAAAAACAGCAATACAGGTTGGGCCTCCGGTTAGTAGTTTAGTCCCAAAAATGATATAAATGTTTAAATTAAAGCCCATAAACATCCAAAATGGGTAATATAATAGCATGGAACAATCAAAAAATATAGATACGTTGGAGACGTATCAAGTATCCCCAAGCTTAATTCCTGCTCGTCCTCGAGTAGGTAAATTATAAAAACAAAATTTTTGATGTGGAATGCTACCTAGCATAATTCTCAATGTAATTTTCTTTATTGTGGCATGATTGTTCAGATCCAAATGATTCAAGATAAAAGCTTATAAAACATAAAAATAATAATACTTTGAAGCATACTAACAAATAATCATGTCGTATCAAAATAGCATAGACAAAGAAAGCTTATCCCTACAAAATCATATAGTTAGGCCATGCTTCATTTCCATTACACAAAATACTCCCATCATGTACAATCCTGATGACGAGCCGAGCAATTTTTTCATACTTTTTAACGTGCTTCAGCTTTTTTCAACTCTTACGCAATACATCAGAGCAAGCCATGGACATAGCACTATGGTGGTATATGGTGGTGGTTGTGAGGACAAAAAGGGAGAAGATAGTCTCACAATAACTAGGCGTATACATGGGCTATGGAGATGCCCATTAATAGTTATCAATGTGAGTGAGTAGGGATTGCCATGCAACGGATGCACTAGAGCTATAAATGTATGAAAGCTCAACAAAAGAAACTAAGTGGGTGTGCATCCAACTTGCTTCCTCATGAAGACATAGGGCATTTTGAGGAAGCCCATCATTGGAATATACAAGCCAAGTTCTATAATGAAAAATTCCCATTAGTATATGAAAGTGACAACATAGGAGACTCTCTATCATGAAGACCATGGTGCTATTTTGAAGCACAAGTGTGGAAAAGAGATAGTAGCAATTGTCCCTTCTCTCTTTTTCTCTCATTATTAATTTTTCTCTTTTTTTATTTTTTTTTATTTTTTTCCTTTTTTTCTTTGGCCTTTCTTTTTTTTGGCCTTTCTCTTTTTTTCTCTTTTTCTCTTTTTTTGTAAAGTTCGAAGTCTCATCCCGACTTGTGGGGGAATCATAGTCTTCATCATCCTTTCCTCATTGGGACAATGCTCTAATAATGAAGATCATCACACTTCTATTGATTTACAACTCAAGAATTACAACTCAAAGCTAGAACAAGATATGACTCTATATGAATGCCTCCAGCGGTGTACCAGTATATGCAATGAATCAAGAGCGACATGTATGAAAATTATGAAGGTGGCCTTGCCACAAATACGATGTCAACTACATGATCATGCAAAGAGCAATATGACAATGATGATGCGTGTCATAATAACGGAACGGTGGAAAGTTGCATGGCAATATATCTCGGAATGGCTATGGAAATGCCATAATAGGTAGGTATGGTGGCTTTTTTGAGGAAGGTAAATAATGGGTGCATGATACCGGCGAAAGTTGCGCGGTATAATAGAAGCTAGCTAAGTGGAAGGGTGAGTGTGCGTATATCCATGGACTCACATTAGTCATAAAGAACTCATATACTTATTGCAAAAGTCTACTTAGCCCTCAAAGCAAAGTACTACTACACATGCCCCTAAAGGGATATATTGGTAGGAAAAGACCATCGCTCGTCCCCGACTGCCACTCATAAGGAAGACAATCAAAAGAGCACCTCATGCAACAAATTTGTCACACAACTTTTACCATATGTGCATGCTACGGGACTTGCCAACTTCAACACAAGTATTTCTCAACATAATTACCCACTAGCATGGCTCTAACATTACCACCTTTTGTATCTCAAAACAATTATCAAGCATCAAATTGATCCTAGTGTTTAATGCACTTTCTATGATAGTTTTTATTATACCCAAATTGTATGCTCATCATTCTAGGACCAAATTCATAACCATAGCAAATACCATGCTGTTCTAAGAGACACTCAAAGTAATATAAGTTGATCATGAGAGACTAGCCATTTCTACAAAATTAAGCCACCATCATGCTCTAAAAGATATAAGTGAAGCACTAGAGCAAAAACTATCTAGCTCAAAAGATATAAGTGAAGCACATAGAGTATTCTAATAAATTCTAATCAAGTGGGCTTCTCACAAAAAGGTGTGTACAGCAAGTATGATTGTGGTAAACTAAAAAGCAAATACTAATATCATACACAACGCTCCAAGCAAAACACATATCATGTGGCGAATAAAAATATAGCTCCAAGTAAAGTTACCAATGAACGAAGACGAAAGAGGGGATGCCTTTCCGGGGCATCCCCAAGCTTACGATTTTGGCTATTATTGAATATCTTGGGGTTCAATGGGCATCCCCAAGCTTAGGCTTTTGCCACTCCTTATTCCATAGTCCATCAAATCTTTACCCAAAACTTGAAAACTTCACAGCACAAAACTCAACAGGAAATCTCATAAGCTCCGTTAGTGAAAGAAAGCAAAACCACCACATAAGGTACTGTAATGAACTCATTCTTTATTTATATTGGTGTTAAACCTACTGTATTCCAAGTTCTCTATGGTTCATACCACTTAATACTAGCCATAGATGCATCAAAATAAGCAAACAACACACCAAAGGCAGAATCTGTCAAAAACAGAACAGTCTGTAGCAATCTGTAACTAACGCAAACTTCTCGAACTCTAAAAATCCTACCAAAATAGGAAGTCCTTGACAATTTGTCTATTGATCTACGGAAATAAGAATCAATGCAAAAGCACGTTTCTGTGATTTTTTGAATTTTTTCTCGTGAGCGCAAAGTTTCTGTTTTTCAGCAGAATCAAATTAACTATCATCATAGATTATCCTATAGGTTCTACTTGGCACAAACACTAATTAAAACATGAAAACACATCTAAGCAGAAGGTAGATGCAAAATTTCTTACTAAACAGAAACAAAAACAAAAAACACAAAGAAAATTGGGTTGCCTCCCAACTAGCGCTATCGTTTAACGCCCTAGCTAGGCATAAAAGCGAAGATAGATCTAAGTAGTGCCATCTTTGGCATTTGATTCATAAGTAGCTCGCATGATAGATTCATAAGGTAATTTAATTTTCTTTCTTGGAAAGTGCTCCATGCCCTTCCTTAATGGAAATTGGAATCTAATATTCCCTTCCTTCATATCAATAATCGCGCCAATCGTTCTAAGGAAAGGTCTACCAAGTATAATAGGGCAAGAAAGATTGCAATCTATATCAAGAACAATAAAATCTATGGGAACCAAATTTCTATTTGAAACAATGAGAACATCATTGATCCTTCCCATTGGCTTATTAATGGTGGAATCCGCAAGGTGCAATTTTAAAGAGCAATCATCAAGATCATAGAAACCTAGAATATCACATAAAGTTTTTGGAATCGTGGAAACACTAGCACCCAAATCACACAAAGCAAAACACTCATGATCTTTAATTTTAATCTTTATAGTAGGTTCCCACTCATCATTAAGTTTTCTAGGTATAGAAACTTCCAAATTAAGTTTTTCATCATAAGATTGCATCAAGGCTTCAACGATATGTTTGGTAAAAAGCTTTAGTTTGACTATAAGCATGAGGAGAATTCACAACGGATTGCAACAAGGAAATACAACTTTCTAAAGAACAAATATCATAATCAAATTCCTTGAAATCTGAGATAGTGGGTTCAATGCTATTTAAAGTCATGACCTCTCCAATCCCACTTCTACCAAATTTAGCATCAAGATCTAAAAATTCCGAATTATTGGGACGCCTTCTAACTAAAGTTGACTCATCTTCAGTCCCATTATTATTAAGATTCATATTGCAAAGCAAAGATATAATAGGGTACACATCAATAACTTTAAGATCTTCATCATTATTTTCATGGAAACTAGAAGAACATGCTTTTACAAAGCAATCTTTCTTAGCACGCAATCTAGTGGTTCTTTCTTTGCAGTCGTCAATGGACACTCTCATTGCTTTGAGAGACTCATTGATATCATGCTTAGGAGGAGTAGATCTAAGTTTAAGAGAGTCAACATCAAGCAAAAGTCTATCAACGTTCCTAGCCAAATCATCAACTTTGAGTAATTTTTCTTCAAGCAAAGCATTAATATTCTTTTGAGAGATCATAAATTCTTTCACACTATTCCCAAAATCAGAGGGCATCTTATTAAAATTACCATAAGAATTATTGTAGGAATTTCCATAATTATTAGAGGAATTACTAGGGAACGGTCTAGGATTAAAGTTTCCTCTATAAGCATTGTTTCCAAAACTATTCCAACCAACAAAATTCACATCCATAGATTCATTATTATTCTCAATCAAGGTAGATAAAGGCATATCATTGGGATCAATAGAAGCACTCTTAGTAGCAAACAATCTCATAAGTTCATCCATCTTTCCACTTAAAACATTAATTTCTTCTATAGCATGCACTTTAAAATATTATCAAGAAGTTGTGTAGCATCTCCTACAGTGATTTCCATAAACGTGCCTCCCGCGGCCGAATCTAAAAGATTTCTAGAAGCAAAGTTTAATCCGTCATAAAGATTTTGTATGATCATCCATAAATTCAAACCATGAGTAGGGCAATTGCGAATCATCAATTTCATTCTTTCCCAAGATTGGGCAACATGCTCATGATCAAGTTGTTTAAAATTCATAATATCATTCCTAAGAGTGATAATCTTAGTGGGTGGAAAATATTTAGGGATAAAATCATCTTTGCACTTGTTCCAAGAATTAACACTATTCTAAGGCAAAGATGAAAACCAAATTTTAGCACGATCTCTAAGTGAAAACGGAAATAACTTAAATTTAACAATATCATTATCCGTATCTTTCTTCTTTTGCATATCACAAAAATCAACAAAGATGTTTAGATGGGTAGCGGCATCTTCACTAGGAAGGCCGGCGAATTGATCTTTCATAACAAGATTCAGCAAAGCAGTATTGATTTCACAAGACTCAACATCATTAAGAGGAGCAATCGGAGTACTAAGGAAATCATTATTATTGGTATTGGAGAAATCACACAATTTGGTATTATCTTGCGCCATGGCAACAAGTAACCCAACACACAAGCAAACAGAAAAAGGCAAGCGAAAAAGAGAGGAGAAGAATGGGAAAGAGAGGGCGAATAAAAAGGCAAGGGTGAAGTGGGGGAGAGGAAAACGAGAGGCAAATGGCAAATAATGTAAATGCGAGGGAGATGAGTTTATGATGGGTACTTGGTATGTCTTGACTTGAGTGAAGACCTCCCCGGCACCGGTGCCAGAAATCCTTCTTTCTATCTCTTGAGCTTGCGTTGGTTTTCCTTGAAGAGGAAAGGGTGATGCAGCAATAGTAGCGTAAGTATTTCCCTCAGTTTTTGAGAACCAATATATCAATCCAGTAGGAGGCTCCTCAAAAGTCACACGCACCTACACAAACAAACAAAGAACTCGCAACCAACGCAATAAAGGGGTTGTCAATCCCTGCACGGCCACTTGCAAACGTGAGATCCGATAGAGATAGTATGATAAGATAGATATATTTTTGGTATTTTATAATATAGATTGGAAAAGTAAAGATGCAAATAAAAGTAGATTGAAAGCTTATATGATAAAAGATAGACCCGGGGGCCATAGGTTTCACTAGTGGCTTCTCTCAAGATAGCATAAGTATTACAGTGGGTGAACAAATTACTGTCGAGCAATTGATAGAAAAGCGGATAATTATGAGATTATCTAGGCATGATCATGTATACAGGCATCACGTCTGCAACAAGTAGACCGACTCCTGCCTGCATCTACTACTATTACTCCACACATCGATCGCTATCCAGCATGCATCTACAGTATTAAGTTCATAAAGAACAGAGTAACGCATTAAGAAAGATGACATGATGTAGAGGGATAAACTCATGCAATATGATATAAACCCCATCTTTTTATCCTTGATGGCAACAATACAATACGTGCCTTGATGCCCCTGCTGTCACTGGGAAAGGACACCGCAAGATTGAACCCAAAGCTAAGCACTTCTCCCATTGCAAGAAAGATCAATCTAGTAGGCCAAACCAAACTGAAAATTTGAAGAGACTTGCAAAGATAACTCAATCATACATAAAAGAATTCAGAGGAGATTCAAATATTTCTCATAGATAAACTTGATCATAAACCCACAATTCATCGGATCTCGACAAACACACCGCAAAAAGAGTTACATCAAATAGATCTCCACAAGAGAGGGGGAGAACATGGTATTGAGATCCAAAAAGAGAGAAGAAGCCAGCTAGCTAATAACTATGGACCCGAAGGTCTATGGTAAACTACTCACAACTCATCGGAGGGGCTATGGTGTTGATGTAGAAGCCCTCCATGGTCGATTCCCCCTCTGGCAGAGCGCCGGTGAAGGCTCCAAGATTGGATCTCGCGGATACATAAGGTTACGATGGTGGAAATTGTGTTTCGTTGGCTCCCTAGATGTTTTCGTTACGTGGGTATATATAGGAGGAAGAAGTACGTCGGTGGCCGCTCGAGGGGCCCATGAGATAGGGGGCGCGCCCTCCACCCTCGTGGCTGCCTCGGCTGCTTCTTGGCTTGCACTCCAAGTCCTCTAGATCACGTTTGTTCCAAAAATCACGCTCCCGAAGGTTTCATTCCGTTTGGACTCCGTTTGATATTCCTTTTCTTCAAACTACTGAAAAAGGCAAAAAAAACAGCAATACGCGTTGGGCCTCCGGTTAGTAGGTTAGTCCCAAAAATGATATAAATGTGTAAAGTAAAGCCCATAAACATCCAAAACGGGTAATATAATAGCATGGACCAATCAAAAATTATAGATACGTTGGAGACGTATCAACGATCATTATGCTAAGCTAATGGATGGGTCTTGTCCATCACATCATTCCACTAATGATGTGATCCCATTTATCAAATGACAACCCATGTCCATGGCTAGGAAACTTAACCATCTTTGATCAATGAGCTAGTGTAGTAGAGGCATACTAGGGACACGTAGTTTTGTCTATGTATTCACACATGTATCAAGTTTCCGGTTAATACAATTCTAGCATGAATAATGAACATTTATTAAGAATAAGGAAATATAAAATAACAACTTTATTATTGCCTCTAGGGCATATTTCCTTCAGAAAGGGGGGATGCCTTCTTGGGCATCCCAAAGCTTAGTTGTTAGGGAGTCCTTGAATATTACCTTGGGGTGCCTCGGGCATTCCCACTCCTTATTCCTTCATCCATCGTGATCTCACCCAAAACTTGAAAACTTCAATCACACAAAACTTAACAAAAACCCTCGTGAGATCCATTAGTATAATAAAACAAATCACCACTTTAAGTACTATTGCAAACCCATTCATATTTTTTTTGCATTGTAGCTACTGTATTATGACTTCTTTATGGCTTATACCACCGATAAAATCAATAGTTTCATCAAAACTAGCAAAACAATGCATCAAAAATAGAATCTGTGTTAAACAAGACAATCTCTATAAAACTAAACACCTACCATACTTCTGTAACTCCGAAAATTCTGAAAAATTAGGACAACATAAACAAATAGTATAGAAGTGTTGTGCGAAAAGTTTTAGAAGTGTTTGACTTTCTAGTAAAAAAATGTAAAATCACGCACTACAGCCAAAGTTTCTACTTTTGCACCGCACAAACCAAACAAGCAATCTAATCATCCTAAAGGCAAATCTTGGAAGATTATTTTTATAATACAATGGATTTATACAAGGGGATAATTATTTTTGTTGAAAAGTTTTTGTAATTAAGATTCACAAAGTTTCCATGGGCATGAACAAAGTTCAAGGCATGCTCCCACTTTAACAATGCTCGTCTCTCTCACTTTCACTTTTCTTTTTGAAAAAATTTTAGGTTTCCCTCTTTATTTTTTTGTATTTAAACTTTATAAAAGCACTCAACAGAATTAAATGACTCTCTAAAACTTCCGGGTTGTCTCCCTGGCAGCACTTTCTTTAAAGCCATTAAGCTAGGCATATAGTGGTCAAGTAATGGATCCACCCGGATCCCAAGGTATATCAAAGCCATTTTTAATTAACAATGATTTTTATTTTAATAGTGAGCACAAAGCAACATATATCATGCAATAACGAAGTCTATCTCTCTTCCTATGCATCAGCATGTCATAAAAGAATAATTCATGCACACAAAGTAAAGGCCAATGCATATTATAAACAGTTTCTTGCAATTTTATCATATTGGAAACAGGGAGAGGAGGAGATGTAGTTCCTCTCTCATGATAATTGCAAGTAGGAGAAGCAAGCACATGCATATTATATCTATCAAAATCATCATGTGCAATAGTAGACCGCAACCCATCAGTATAATCCTTAATAAGCGCAAACTTCTCTGATATAGTGTAGTTGGGAGAATTCAAAACGATAATAGGACTATCATGCGCGGGTGCAATAGCAACAATTTCTTTCATAACATAAGGAACTATAGCAAGTTCATCTCCATAAGCATCATTCATATTGGCATCATGGCCACAAGGATAGCAAGTATCGTGTTCATCAAAAAGGGATATTTCAAATGAATCAAAAGGATCATAGCAATCATCATAGCATTCATCCTTCGGTAAGCACGAAGGGAAATTAAACAATGTATGGGATAAAGAGTTACTCTCATTAGAAGGTGGGCGCGGGTGATCAATCCGCTCTTCCTCCATTCGTTCTTCGCTCTCCTCCTCATCTTTTTCATCTAATGAACTCACAATGTCATCAATTTCTTCTTCCATAGATTCCTATAAAATATTAGTCTCTTCTTGGACAACGGAGGCTTTCTCAATAAACACATCAATATCGGAATTATATTCATAATTCTCATAGCAATATTTAAGTATAGCAAAATATTTAGGCCTATAAACATCATCATCAAAAGCTTCATACTTTTCAAACCAAGATTCAATTTCATACGCACCCTTAAAAGCAACGAACTCTTCTATTCGTTCCACATCATAGTAATCATAAATACCATTAGCATAAGAAGCCAAGGTTTGATTATCATTAAATTTACAAGAAAAGGGAAGGTGTGGAGGCTTCATCCTAGAGCAACAAGTATAATCATATCTCAAGCATAGTTCCCGAGCATACCAATGCAACATATGAATTTGATCCCATAATAATTTCCCTTTTTGATTCAAGCGATAATCCCTAAAGTATTCACGTTGATCCAACATCCCTCCCATTATATAGTTGAATGGGGTTTTCTCAGGATTATTACAGTAGTGCATAATATCTTTCACATAATGATCATTGAGGGTTTTAGGAGGTTCCCCATTTCCATGAGTAGCAAGTACACCTTTTTTTTGGTATTTCGTGTTCCATAACCATAACTAAAGATAGAGAACAACTTAGAATAGCAAATAAAATCTACTTAGTGATAAAGCAAACAAGCACACACGAGAATATTCACCCCACGTTATTGCTTCCCGGCAACGGCGCCAGAAAAAGGTCTTGATGATCCACAAGTATAGAGGATCAGTTGTAGCCTCTTTCGATAAGTAAGAGTGTCAAACCCAACGAGGAGCTAAAGGTAGAACAAGTATTCCCTCAAGATCTATCGACCATCGATACAACTCTACGCATGCTTAACGTTCGCTTTACCTAGAACAAGTATGAAACTAGAAGTACTTTGTAAGTGTGATAGGATAGGTTTGCAAGATAATACAGAGCACGTAAATAAAAGATAGGGGTTGTTTAGATAAATAAACAACTAAGTTAGTTTTAGTATTGAGCTTTTTGTCACAAGAAAGTTATTTGTCCCTAGGCAATCGATAACTAGACCGGTAATCACTATTGCAATTTTTATATGAGGGAGAGGCATAAGCTAACATACTTTCTCTTCTTGGATGATATGCACTTATTATTGGAACTCTAGCAAACATCTATAACTACTAAAGATCATTAAGGTAAAACCCAACCATAGCATTGAAGTATCAAGTCCTCTTTATTCCCGTAAGCCATAACCCACGTATCCGTTTTTGTGTTTCTATCACTCACGCAACACAGACAGTAAGCAAATCATGAACATATTGCAAACCCTAAAGCGGAGATCCCTCACGCTTGTGCGACACGGAGATCGCCATAGGACAACACCAATAATAAAACAAGTAACTCAAACCAATCATGATCATCAATCAACCCATAGGAAAAAAATGGATCTACTCAAACATCATAGAGCACCATGTTTAAGTAGAGATTACAGCGGGTAATTAAAAGAGAGGTTACACCGCTGCATAGAGGGGGAGAGAGTTGGTGATGATGGCAGCAAAGTTGTTGGTGTAGATTGCTGTCACGATTCATGATGGCCCCCGCGGCGTTTCGGTGCCACCAGGAGAGAGGGGGAGAGAGCCCTCCTTCTTCTTCCTTGACCTCCCCCTAGATGGGAGAAGGGTTTCCCCTATGGTCCATGGCCTCCATGGAAGCAGAGGGGCAAGAGCCCCTACGAGATTGGATCTCTCTCTCTCTCTCTGTTTCCTTCTGTTTTTGCGCTCTCGGATTCTTGCCTTTCATTGTTTCTTAAATTCCCGGAGATCCGTAACTCTGATTGGGCTGAAATTTTAACATAATTTTTATCCAGATATTAGCTTTCTTATGGTGAAAGAAGGGCACCAACCACCTTACGGGGTGACCACAAGGGCCCAGCGCGCGCCCTACACCTTGTGGTGCACCCCCTGCCTTGTGGCCCCCTCGGGCATCGTCTTGTGTTAATTCTTTTTCCCCAAAATCTCATATATTCCAAAAAAATATTCTTAAGTTTTTATCGCATTTGGACTCCGTTTGATATGAATTTTCTGCAAAACAAAAGACATACAACAAACAGGAACTGGCACTGTGCACTGGATCAATATGTTAGTCCCAAAAATAGTATAAAAAGTTGCCATAAGTATGTAAAAGTTATAAAATATTGGCATGGAACAATAAAAAATTATAGATACGACAGAAATGTATCACGGTGCTTGATCCCAGTGACAGAAAGGGAACCGACACGTATGTATCTTTGCCATTAAGGATAATAAGATGGGTCTAATTCCTACATGAATAGATCCTGTCTACATCATGTTATCGTTCTTATTGCATTACTCCATTTTCCATGAACTTAATACACTAGATGCATGTTGGATAGCGGTGATGTGTGGTGTAATAGTAGTAGATGCAGGCAGGAGTCGGTCTACTAATCTTGAATGTGATGCCTATATAATGATCATTGCCTGGATATCGTCATAATTATTTGAAGTTCTATCAATTGCCCAACAGTAATTCGTTTGCCCATCGTATGCTATTTTTATCGAGAGAAACCACTAGTGAAATCTACACCCCCTGGGTCTCTTCTTTATCATATTTGCCTTTGAGGTCGATTTTTATTCGCTTTTATTTTTAGATCTATTAATCCAAAAACCCAAAAATACCTCACTGAATTTTATTTGCTTTTAGTTGCATCTATCAATATACTACAATTTTATCCCACCAACTTGACAATTTCTGGCACCATTACCCGAAAGGGATTAACAACCCCTTTAACACGTCAGGTTGCAAGTATTTGTTCTTTGTGTGCAGGTAACATTTACATAGTGTTGCGTGGTTCTCCTACTGGTTCGATAACCTTGGTCTCGTTACCGAGGGAAATACCTAACGTTGTTGTGCTGCATCATCCCTTCCTCCTTGGGGAAATACCGACGTAGTTCAAGCCAACATCAGGAATCACCCTCGAGGTTCACACTTGAGGTGTTGCACGACAGAGTCTTATCGGGGGGTGAAGGAGGAATCACCCTCGATGACTACGACCAGATAGCTACACTACAGAGTTATCATCAGGAGTGATACACGAGGTATCACCCTCGGCACTCGATAGTAGCTCTGCAGAGTCATACAACTAAAGGGGGTGTGTGGTGATGTGTCGATCTCTGGTTGTCGATCACCTTGACCGAGTCATCAGTCATGAAGCCGAGGCAACTGGGACAAGGTGAGGGGTCACTGGTGGATCACCATCCAACCTATACTAAGAAGTTTAGGATAAGTAGGTAAGGTATAATAGCAGGTTACAAAAGCGGGCTATGCATCAAATATAGGAGCAAATAATTACAGTAGCAAAATCTAATGCAAGCAGGAGAGAGAATGGAACTGGGCGATATCGGAATGATCAAGGGGGTTTGCTTGCCTGGAATCAAGAAGGGTCGTCATCGACGTAGTCGATCACAGAGGCATCAGCAGCGGTCATGGGGTCTGTCAAAGAGAAGAGGGAGGAGGAAGAGTAAATACAGAGCAAAAAGATGCATTTCAAGTTAATATGCAGAGCTAGGGGTGTTCTAAGGCGGTGCTACATGATACTGGCGAAGGGGGAAACATCCGGGAATGTTTTCCTGAAGTTCGCAGTTTTCAGATAGATGAAACGGAGGGGGACAGTTCCATGTTCACTGTGTTAGGGACGCGTGCCAAATGAACGGACTGTGTATTCGGATTCGTCTCGAAATTCTAAGCAGCATTCACATACAAAACTTTTTCATCCGATTTACATTATTTTTCTATGGTTTTCCGAAGTTTTAGTGTTTTTTGAAATTAATTAAATTCAAAATAAAAACAGAATAACTTTTATTACCTAGTACCGTTGTACCACAGTGTATAACAGTGGGGCTCGTTGGACTGGGTTGACCCATTCAACAATTGACTGGTCAACATGTGAATAGTGCAAGCGGGTCCCAGCTATCATTGTCTATACTTTAGTTAGATGATTTTAATTGTTTTAGTTTAGACAGCAGGTCCCGATGGTCAGTGGCAGAGGGTTAATTAGCACGGTTTTATTTAACTAAAAAGCTTATTTAGTGGGGCGTAACTAGTGGTTTAGCCCCTAATTATTTGGTTGGCCCCACATGGAAGTGGCCCAACCGGCCAGCCGGGGCGACACAGCAGGCAAACGGGCAGGCAAACATGCCTGGGCGACGGGCGAACCCGCCCAAGGAGGGCGCGGCTACGCTGGCGGGCGCTGGCCGCGGTGGCAGGCGGCGGCGCGAGGGGGGCTGGTGGCCAGGGGCGGCCGGAGCGGCGGGGCTGCAAGGGCGGGGCAAGCGACCGACAGAGGCGGGCAGCAGTGGGTCAGGGGGCGCGGCGAGGCGATGCGGGGCCAGAGAGGGCGGCGCTAGGCGGCGGGGCTACGCAACGGCGCGGCGGATGAAGGCGCGGGCTATGGGGGAGTGGCTGCGGGCGTCAGTGGCGGTGGTGGGCAACGAGCGGCGCGCGAACGAGCGAGCCGCAGCAAGCAGCGAGCAGCAGGAGCGGTGGGAACGGCGCGCGGCGAGGCACGGGTGGCAGCAGGTAGCGGTGAGCGGTCGGCTCGGACTGGTGCGCGCGGCTGCGGCGGAGGAGTAGCAACGGCGGGCCAGTAGTAGCAGCAGCATGACAACAGCAGTGACGGGAGGGCATGGGGCAGTGGCCGCGGGGCTGTCAGCGGCGGGGAGCAGCGTGGAGGTGGATAGGGGCGAAGCGGCGCCCAGGCGAGCGCAGGGGAGGGCGCGACAGGGCGTGGCCAGGCACTACCAGGGGTGCACGGGGCGCGACTGCGGTGCGGTGAGCGCTTGCTCACCGCGAGCTCGAGCGTGGGGTGGTACGGCATTTGGTCAGAGGGAAAAGCGGAGGGCAGAGGCGGGCGACCTCATCCTACGTTGTAGAGACGAGGGCGGCGAGGCTCGATGACGCTGGTTGGGGGCGAGTTGGGGAGGCGACGACGGCGAGTGCGGCACGGTTGCTTCGGGCACGGTCGAGATCCGTCGCGGGAGGCCGAGGCGGGGAGAAAGAGGAGGGGCCGGTTTCCCGTGAACAGGGAGGGGGAAGCAATGCGCACGGGTGGGCCGGCCTGCTAGGTAGGTGGGCCTTGATGCCCGAGGGAGGGGGTTTGTTTTATTTCTTTTGCTTTGCCTTTTATTTGTTTTCGTTTAACTTTTCTGTTTAATCATTTCACTTAATTCTCATATTATTTAAGCTTAATAAAAATATGAGACCAACACCTAATTCATGGTTTTATTCTAACCCTCTGCCCCGAAAAGTTTCACCCACATTTAAAATAGTTTAACATTTTATAAATTAGGAAAGACATTTAATTAATTATGAATGCCATTGTTTTAATTATTTTAAGGCATTTAAACTTTATATAAAAATATGGTTTTTTCATCAATAATACTTATGAATTATTTGGCACAGTATGAACAATTTTTGTTTTGACATTTTTAAAACTTTTAAATTTGAATTATTTTGACTTTGTTTTAATTTTGAATTTGAACCGGTTTGAACCAACGCGAGTTTAACAACAATAATCATGGTGACATGACATCATTAACAAGGGATTACTGTAGCTTAATTATCTGAGCGTTACATACTTAGAGGTTATCCAGATGACTGAGAAGACCAGTAGAAGATCGATTATATATGCATGATAATTCAAGAAAAAGGCCGACATGAAAACCATTGTTAAATAAGCACAAATAGTGAGCCAATGATGCTAACTGCAGAAGTTATTGTAGACCTGATTATTGCACAAGAAAGCAAATTAGAAGAAGAGGAAGCCTCTGCTTTATATCAAACTGTGTAGAAACACATTTAAAAAAAATCAATCATATTGAAGGTGATTTCTAATTAGGGCCATTCCAAACGATTTTTGGACCCCGGGCGTAGTGAAATATATATATTTATAACAAACTTTTGTACTTATTTAAACCAGTTGTCTAATAATATAGCTTTAATTAGTACACTTTCATAATACTTAGCTAGCATAGTCAGCAACATATAAAATTTTGCTAAATAATACGTGTTTGATATGCAGTTTAAATGTATATCACTAAAATTTTGCTTCTCCTGAATTTAGATTGTATTATATAAACAATTATCTTTGAATTAATTTTTAAAATTTTATTAACTCTAAGTTTACAAATATATATTTCTGTATATGTGTGTGTGTGTGTGTGTTCGTATATAATAATATCATTAAATATCACGATAGAGATTTGTAAAGCATAGAATCTAAGAGAAATATTGATAGTGGTTTCAAGTCTATTATTAGGTATAAACTTCTAGATTATGCCAAATGTGTCTTGCTACTTGGGTTCATTATCAAATTGGCAACATTTGCATGATTTGTATTTGTACTTCAAATAACACAGTTATTGTATTCATCGAAGAAGAAAAACAAATTGCAGACTATGTTTGCACACATATGATTTGATATTTGATAAGCTCATCTAGGGTGTGACTAGTTTAATTTGGTGTATACCAAACCTTCCTAGTTTATAAAATAAATTTTGTGCATTGATTTGAATATATAAATCTAGTTAACATATATTTCACTATGAGATGCATGACGTGTAAATTTGCTTCTAGAATTAACATAGGCTTGAGATTTCAATGATGCTCACATAAAAGATAATAGTTGAAACACAAAGAGAGCATCACAAAACATGTCACTTACACATTTAAGTCTAACCCTCTTACTATGCATAGGCATTTTATAGGAAAATAAATTATCAAGACAAGAAATAACTAGCATATGCAAATAGAAAGAATGAAGCATTAATAATTTTAACACAAAGAGAGGTAATTTAGTGACATGAAGATATATATTATTAATATGTGGTGTGAATTTGCTCCCATGAAAATTGGATCTTTTTAGGCATTCAAAAATAATCTTTCAGACATAATGTATAACTAGAAAGTGATGTGTCCCTTTGTCGCACGGTTTTATTGTTTTTTGGTTTTAGGGAGCTTTTCTTTCGTACTAAATCTCATTCAATAATGATGGGAATGCTTGCAACCTCGCATTACATAAAAACAAAATCAATGATACAACCACATCAACAACACATTTTCTTAGAACTAATTCTGAAATTTCCTTTGGCATATTAGATACATCGGGTTCAGCGACTTAAACATCAACTAATTTCAATCTTTGTCATTATCATCAAAAGATAATAGCCCATAAACTTCCATAACTAGTAGAATGCCCGTACGTTGCTACGGGCTATAATGCAAATACTTTAGAAAGATGAACTCTCAATCCAAGTATGCCCCTTAATAAAAATTGTCTGCATCTTAGGAGCTACTATAGGTTTGCTCCTGTGGTTTCTGGCCGGAAGTCGGCATCTTATCATGAGATCATAGCATTCTTCTCATTCGTTTTTCATTTCCTTTTCCATTTTCTTTATTTTCCCTATACAATTGGCATGCTCTTGCCCTTCTTCTATCAATGAAAACACAACTCTTCCTATGTTGCTTTCCTTTGTTCTTTTTTCTGTTGGAGATAAAGTTCTTGTGTTAGCGAGAGATGTAGAAATGCCTAATGGAACTGCAATTGATCAATCAAAAGCAGCATAATGGATCAAAACAAGCTCATCTCGAAGTAGTTGTAGCTAAATATTTTATATAATACTCCCTCCGTCTCAAAATAAGTGTCTCGACTTTGTACTAACCTTAGTACGAAGTTGTACTAAGCTTAAGACACTTATTTTGGGGTGGAGGGAGTATGCAAGAAAATACCCTTCGATAGTAAAGCCCTACCACCTCATCACTTCACCAAGCGTGCGATTATTTTCAATGTTGTGAAGCTACAGTTACGGGCATCTAACAAACATCAAAGCATATATTACAGAAATGTTCATTTCCATGTTCTCTAAAGCCCGGAGGTATTACAAACATGTTCATCTCCATGTTCTGTAAAGTCTGAAGGTCCTAAATTGGGGTATATGAACTAACAAGGCAATGCTACATTTCCAACATCAGTACAACAAGAAACTACACAGACCTAACAATCCATCATCCAGTCGCCGCCACTCGCAAACAACCTAACCCGTTTCTTTCAAATAACCACATGAACAATTAGAAAAGAGTAAATAACTTTGATGATATTTAAAAAAATGCATTAGTAAAACTTACAAAACCATAATTGCCTATCCTCTCCCAATATTATCCTTATGTTAAACCATAATTCTTGACACACCGTACAACTCTGAAAATCATCTTCTAAAGATAAATTGTTATTCTTGGTGTTAATGCCATTTTTTCTTAATTAGCATAACAATATAGAGTATAGTAGCGTTCTAAGCACCATACAAAATGAAAATCAAGCAAATGAATGTTGTCTATTTATTCGGAAGTATGGATAGGACTATACTAAACTCCATATTTATTTGGCATATGACACCATAGTAATCATTATTTGCTGCCAATCCAAGAACCCACGTCAGCTTTCCATCTTTCCCATCGCACCATCATCTCTACCTGGAATCTCAAGGCCTCAACCCACTGAATGAGTTCCCAAACTGCATGCACAGACAAGCAAAGGAGCAATCACTCTACCATGTAAACAAATGCAGCAAACATCATACATCGAGTGAGTAGTGTCAAGATTGGATCACAACGAGGAGAGCCTGTTCGACGTAGAGGTACCTTTCTCAGGGTACAGAACCGAGTACACGTCGGCGTCGGCACACCCAAACCCGCACCACCTTGCGTTGCAAAAGAGGCATAAATATTTTAATGGTTTAATATAAATCTTGTCAAATATATAGCGTTAGGATCTAATTGTGTTCATGCCAGACACACATCATATAGTTCCTTACACAAATACTATCTTTCCTTCAGTTCTCTGAGTCGGCCAGAAGGAGAGACCAATGAAGAAGATATATGTGTGCCTTCGCAAAACATATTATTGTTATATGCAATTCTCGAGTGGTTTGTAAATTGCAAGGCACCCTGGTTAGTCCCATTCCACTGCCCACAAAAAATAAATCACATTCCGGTGCCCATTAATTAAACCATTCTTTGTAGTAGCAACCCATAACTATGCAGGTATATTCTCTATTTGACATGGGATGTTAAAGAGAAAACCACGGCCATGTACTACTTTTCAAACAAATTTGTGCTTCTATTCAGACCTCAGGATGATGAATCAGACTTGTGAGAGGCCAAGCCTATTCGTATTTTTCAAATGCCAAAAATACATAATCTTGTTAGAAGACTTGCAATCATCGGAAACCTTCTACTGGTCTTTAGTACAAGCATAGATTTTGTTTATTTCAGCTATACTTCAGTATATATCAAAGGCAAATTTTAAGATGATCCCAACTGTTATGGACCGTGCATTATTTTTTATCCTAGGGTCAAAATTAAGTGAGGCAATAGGTCATCCAGGAGAGGTAATAGTTCGCCCAACACTCATATTGGGTAAGTGTTACAAATAATACGAAACACCAGAACTGGTAGTACTGGTTAGCACACTATGTGTATATTGTGTGAAGTTGTATGTTCAAAGGGATAATTAGATTTATGCCCCTAGCTGTGTCCCACTCGTCTGTTTTACCCCTAATTCCCAAAAGTCACCGGTTCTGTACAAGTCACTTTGCTCCTCTTATGCTTTTGCCGTTTGACCATCAATTTAAAAACTTTATAACGAATTCATACTAAATCAGAAAAATGCAAATAAGATACCAAAATGTTCAGAAAAACATCACCTATGTGTCAGTGTCATTTGCATTCATGAAAAAAGTGTTGAAAAGTGCACATCTGAGTTTTAGCTCTTTTGATACCACCATGAATAGTAAACTCTAAAAAAATTCAAATTTTTTTTAAAAAAAATATGGTGGAAAAGAACGACAAATGTTCTAAGTGCTTGCCAAGGTTCATTAGGGAACAACATTCGTGGAAGTCGTGGCAAAAAAATAATCTATTTTGGAGAGCTGATTGTTTTTTTTTGCCGTGGCACCCACGAATGTTATTCTCTGATGAAACTTGGCAGGCACTTCAAACATTCGTCATTCTTTGCCACCAAATTTTTTTTGAATTTTTTTTGAACTTTTTTAGAGTTTACTATTCGTTGTGGTATTAAAAGAGCTAAAACTCATATGTGCACTTTTCAACACTTTTTTCATGAATGCAAGTGACACTGACAAATAGGTGATGTTTTTCTGAACATTTTGATATCTTATTTGCATTTTTCTGATTTAGTATGAATTAGTTATGAAGTTTTCAAACTGACGGTCAAACGGTCAAAGGGCAAAAGCATAAGAGGAGCAAAGTGACTTGGACAGAACCGGTGACTTCTGGGAATTAGGGGTAAAACAGACAAGTGGGGAACAACTAGGGGCATAAATCTAATTATCCCATGTTCAAAACCTAGTAGTTTTCTACTATTTTTAGTTAATGTCATTGAACCTATTTATTTTCAAAAATTTAAAAAATATTCAAGATCCAAAGAAAGGATTCAGATGGGTGGGGATTCGTGGGAGGATTTTAGGGGGCTAAGAGGTTCATGAGAAGATTATTTTTTCCGTGATTTTCTCTCATGTTGATTTGACGGGAAATATGGGAGGAGTGTTTCCTTATCTGCCCGAGGTAAGATGTGAATGGTTGCAACCTTGTTTATTTACACATGTTAATTACCTGGCCTAACTATTTAATAAAATATATGGTTCAGATATACTCTTAGCACTTACCTCTCCCTGAGGTAAGAGGGATCATGTTAAAATTGCTCTATATCAAATGCATGAAAACTTGGACATCAGTGCATGCCTTGAATCATCTCTGAATGGCTTGAGCTTGTGCTTTGTTGAATCAAGATTATCCAGTGAACATTGCTACAGAAAAAAAATACATCACAAGCCTTCTAATAATATATTCATGTAATAAATATTATCCTACAACTAACGCCAATACGTCATCTTAGACTTTGGCAGCAAAAGTTCCAAATCATCTTAAATTAAAATATGCAAGCACATTATTTGGTGGTACTATAGTGAGTAAAAAGTTTATCCGAGAAAGGCATCTTCAATGCAATTTGCACTTTTTGTGATACAAAAAACTACAGAAAAAAATCATGGGTATAAACACACTATTAATATCAATGTTCATTTCAGAAATAGAAAAGAAAATCATTACCTAGCGACCACTCGACAAAGTTGAGGGTTGAACATCACCAACATATTACGAAGTTGATGGAACATCATGTGTCGGGATGTCAAGTCACTGGAATTTACTCGGTTGCATACCCCAATCCCTTGGCCAAAGAGTGTGATGACAATTAAGCTGAAAAACAAAACACATCTTGTGATGAAGCATTTGAATTTTGAAATAAGCAATTGTAGATATGGAAGGCATTAACAGGTCAGTCTTGCTGTTGCAAATAAATGTGGTGAAGATAGAAGAATATGCTAGGAGGGGAAGGTATCTTCAGCCTAATTATCTTACTTCAATACTTCAGTGCCAACTTCTACAAAGCAAAAGAACTATTTATAAGACAGGTTAACTCATTTTCTCCAATATGGACATCAGACAGCTCAGGTTGAGTGAAAGTTCTTAAACCCTGTCTGATTGTTGGACATAACACACATCAGGAAGGTTCAGATAACAAATCGAGTTTCCACCTTTAGATAGAACTGGCCATGGGAAGTGAATCTTTTCAGCTCAGACAGTATCTTGCATTGGCATTAGGAAACGTGTTATGACACCAGATGTCCAGCATGCACATAGTCCTATTAGTGATTTTACGTAACAAAGACAATGAACTCGTAGCAGCCTGTACATATTTACTATGAGTAAAACTACTCATCTGACATACAAAACAAAATCATGTACAAATTTGTTTACAACAAAGTACTTAGACAGTGCATCAAACTCAGCAAAGTATCCCACTTATGCCTTGGATGGATCGTTTTGCAAGGACGCACATACAACATATGTGCAGAGAGGGCAAATGATCTAAGAGAGAGGCGGTGGCGGCTTACGATGCGCTCGCATTTGCATGCGGCGTTGCTTCGGCTACATGGAAATGAATTGCTTCGACCCCAGAAGCCCCTTTATTAGTACGCATGTGACGACCATGGCACCGTGCTTAGGAGAGATACAAAATCATTTTCCTCTCTTCCTTTGGATCTGTCAATCGTGCAATCTATTTTCATGGAGTAAAAAACACGCCAGGATCTAAACGTCGATCTGGATCCAAGGTGATTAGAACGCGAAAAAAACAACATTGCTCTGGGAGGGGACGTAGTGCATACATATCAGGAGGTGTTTGGTTTGTGAGCAGTGTCGCAAACGCAAATGTAATCAAATTAAACTCTGTTTGGTTCTATGACGTTAACCGATTCCAGCAAATTGCTAGCGGTGGCCGACAACGGCGCTCATGTACATGCACGTGTGCCTGCTCCAATCACTAGGCTAGATACAGGGCTAGGACTGGGCGGGTTGGCTGGCCGGTGACCTGGTCTATGCGGCCGGCTAGCTGCTACACATAGCACGGCGAGGCACAACATACGAACCCATACAGCGACTGACCGAAGCGGCCGTGCACTCGTGCCGCTGTGGGATGGCAACCGATGGATGCCGGTTGCACACTTGCGTCGTAGCCGAAGGCGGAGCTCCGACGGCTGGTGTTGTAGGAGGTGGAGGAGCTTACTGTCAGCTTCGGCGTGCGGCCGTGGTTGGGAGCGGCGGCTCCGGCGACGCCATGTACCTCTGTAGGTTCCCGGTGGTCGGCGGCTCGCCGGCGGCCACCAAGGTGCACAGGCAGGGGCCACCTTAGGCGGAGCAGATCGTGAGGAAGACGCGGTGCACCGGCGACGGCGCCTGGGCGGAGGAGACTGTGAGGAAGACGACATCGTGGGAAGGGGCTTCGATCGTGCGGGAAAGAGACGGTTCTGATACAGGAGATTTCGGGCGTAATCAGATTTGTACTACGCCGGATCTGATACCCCCGTTAATTAGATGAGAGCGGAGTAAATAGCATAAAACTACTAATTTACATGTTATTGTTTCAAAAAACTACCACTTTTTAATTTTTCTCAGAAACATACCAAACAAGCGGTTGGCTGTTTCAAAAAACCCAAACCAGCGGTGACTAGTGTTTTAACCGTTTTTCTAACGTGCTAGGCCCACATGTCAGCCCACATGGGCACGCGCGCTCACGGTGCGGCAGTTAACGGCCGTTAGCCCAGTCGGTCCGGTCGGAACGAAAGGAGGCGGTCGGGCCGCACTCTCTCTCAGTCTCCCCCTCCTCTCCCCCGCACTAACCTAGTTGGGCGATGGCGGCGCAGCCAAATCCCGTCGGCGGCGAGTTCTTGAGCCAAGGCATCACCGGCTAGGAGGGTGGTGCCCATTCAGAGGTGGACAAATGCCTAGTTAGCTCGAGCTTCCTGGCGCAGCGGTCGTAACAGCCATCACCACCTGTGGCTCAGGTAGATCCGGCGAGCTCAGATCCGGAAGTCCGCGCGGCTAGGGCAGTGGCAAAGTGCATCCACGCGGATCCAGATGGCGGCTACAGATGGGCGTCATCCTTTGGTCGAGTTAGGTAAGAAATTTCTGGGCCCTTCATACGTTTAGTTCAAAATTAGAACTAGGGTTAGTACTTGTTTGTTCTTGGCATGGTACTGTATTTTATTGATTATGTCACTGTAGAAGAAAGTGCATTTGGTTAGTTCATTTGTTCAGTGCATTTGGTCAGTGCATTCACTTTAATTAGAAAAAAGTTCAGTAATGTTCAATGCATTTGGTCATTGTTTTAAGTTTCAGTGACTTAAAAAATAATTTGTTTGTCAATTTAATCCTACAGCTTAGATGATGAGATTTGGGACATGAGGCTACATTTTCAAGGAACGGATAATATGGAGAGAAAGTTTTCAATTTCTTCAGATATCAGTTATCTGACCATATTAGCATTGGTTGAGTTGGAGGGCTATGGAATGGATGCTTTTCTGACTTATGTAAAGGAAGAGGGAAAGGGGCTGGAGGGGGTGGTGAACCTGGATAGTGAGGAGGCATTATAGGAAATGCTTGACTTATTTCTTGATAAGAAGGTACTGAACATCACTGTCAGAAAAGCTACTGATCCAAGCCCATCATATGTTAATATGGATCACATCATGCTTGAGGAACAGATTCCCATTGATCATGTTGGTGAACATGTTGTTTATAGAGTTTCACAAGAAGGTGTGCTGCACCCTGCCTCTAATGCTAGTTTGCCACATGTAACCCCTGATGATCCCTACCTGAACACACAGCAAAGCAGCAATTTGAACAAGGGGAAAACAATTGTGGAAGAAGAAGATGTAGAAGAAGAACCAGCTGAAGATGATGATGATGAAGATGAAGGTGTACCAGAAGAAGAAGATGACAAATCATCTTCAGATTTTGAGTTCTTTAGGGGTGATTACAGAGGGGAGAAACTTTCTTACAAAGCTTGGTGTAGGGGTGAAGATGAGGCAGGCACTGATACTGCTGAGCACTTTTGTGGAGCAAACTCAGAACCTTCTGACATTTTGGCAGGAAGAACCAATTGTTTCTGAAGATGAACAAGCAGAGGATCATGCTGCTGTAACTACCAAAGGAGCCAAAAAGCTTAAGCCAGTTAAAAACCTGGCCCAACTAGCAAGTCTCACAGTGAGCCCGAGCACATCAAGTTTGAAGATTATGTCCCTGAAGCTGATGAGTATTGTTTTCCAGGTGATTTTGGCCTAAGTGATGAAGAGGATGTTCCAAGGCTGCCATCTGGATGGAAGAGTAGGAAGAAGTAGAAGAAGGAGAGGAGATGTTATGATCCATCCAGGCCTGATGCACATGAGCAGTTTTCGATGCATTTGTGCTTTGAAAATGTAGTTCAGTTCAGAGAAGCACTTAGAAATTTTCATGTGAGGACTCTTAGGAATTATGAGTATCATAGAAATGAACCAACTAGGGTTATTGCTTGGTGCTCTGAGAGAAAACATGGTTGTGAGTTTTACATAGTTGCCTCCAGGATAGCTCATGAGGCAACTTTCAATATCAAGAAGATGAACCTGGATCACACTTGTGGAGCAAGTGGAGAGAACACAAAGATGACAGTCAGCTGGGTTGCTAAGGTTTGTGAGGATACAGTTAGATCCAAACCTGGAGCTGGTGTTGACACAATTATGTCATACAAAAAGAAAAAGTATGGTGTCCATGTGCCTAAAAGCTTGGCATATAGGGCAAGGAGGCAAGCAGTTGAGGTTGTGCAAGGAGATCACAAAGTCCAGTATCACAGATTAAGGGACTACCTGCAGTGTGTGCTAGATACCAACCCTGACAGTAGGTGCATAGTAACAACACATGAGGACCCACTAAACCCAGCTCCTACCCCAAGGTTTCATTATATGTTTTACTGCTTGTTTGAATGCAAGGAGGGTTTTCTGAATGGATGCGGGCCATTCATAGGTAAGTATTCAGACACAAATGTATATGATATTTTTGCATTGATATAATTAGGCACTCATGTGATCATGTTAGCAGGTCTGGATGGTTGCTTCATCAAGCTAAGCACTGGTCAGTAGATATTGGCAGCTACAGGGAGGGATGGCAACAATAACATCTTCCCAATAGCTTTTGGTGTTGTTGATAAGGAAGAGACACTACACCACGGTCAAGTATTGGTGACACATCAATCTGTTGGCATAGGGTACCTTTGCCGACAGATAACTTGTAGCTATCACATATGCTGACAGAAGATAAAAGAGTCGGAGGACTTGCTGTGGGGAAATGTATTGCCGACAGAAGTTCACTTGCCGACACTTTTTTAGCCGGCATACACCCTACCAACGCTGATAGATAAATTGTCAATGTACACCCTATCTATGCCGACACTTAATCTGTTAATGTATACCCTACCTATGCCAACAGATGGTATGTCAATGTACACCCTACCTATGCCGACACTTAGTCTGTCTAAATAGATCTTTAGCATTGCCAACATATGGTTTGTCTAGGTAGGTGTGTACTTATGCCGACACTTTCTTTGTTGGAATGTTTTTGCCAACATATAAATTGTTGGTAAGATGGTGTACAGCCAAAAGAACAATTGGATACTGCTCTGATTCAAATGTTACTACAACGATGTATTGTTATCCACAAACAGGATCAAGATGAACACATATTGCACAATCATTGATAATCTGGTACCAAAAATACATATATATTGATCACAGGCTTAAACACAAGTCAATCTTGACATAGCAAAGTTTGTCTATCTTACAACCCTCCAGGAAACACAAGTCACATAAAAGTACCCCTATTTGCTAAATGGTCCAAAACACTTGAGTTACATCCATGAGCACAAGATTTCTAATCCATAACACTTAAGCACCAAATGGTCCAGAACACACATAAGCTTCATGATTACAATTGAGTTGGCTGGTACAGCCAAATGCTCTATAACACTCCAAAGTCACCACATCTATGTGTACTAGGTGGCTGATTACCTGAAAATACTCCACAAGAATTTGGTAGAAAGTGTAGTCAGCACAAGTTCTTTGAAGCTCATAGGGAGATTGGCAGCCAAGAGAAGCACAAGTTTGAAAATAATTGTGTTTCTACGTTATCTGATGAAGTAGAAATAAAATGTACAACTTTAGACAAAAAGCTGTAGTATGTAAAGTTCAGTTTATGCCATGTGATCTTCAGATTGTGACCATCAAGGTGATAACACCAAAGTGCATGTTAACTCCTAAGCAATGTATGTGCGCTTCAGATCATGTTGTGTGTTTTTTCATATTTTAATTATAAACTACATCATGTGGAGTTCAGTTTTATCATCAAGATACAGAACGTTTATCTAGTAATGTTATAAGTTCGGGCAGAAATCTGGCACTCTAGTCGAGGCTCAAAATGATCTATGTATATTTATGAGAGAGAAACAATAATCTTAATGTATCTGTTATGTCGTAATACCTGCACACCTCCTGGGCACATTAGTTGCCTTCTTGTCATCCTTGAGCTACAACAATAACCGCTACTTCATAGAATAACCATTGCCTTCTTATCAATATGAGGTTGCTTCTTCCACTGCAAATTGCTCTGAAAAAATGCGCAAACATGTAACAACCATCCCGCAAAAAAGAAAAATATGTTCAATATAGATAACTCGGCTCACCATCAATAAAATCATAAAGTACGCATCATACTATAAGATTCAACTCTCATCTCTCTACTACTTCTAGCCAGGATAGGGATGAACAGGATGTAGTTAGTTATGTTTGTTCTAGCACAAGGGCCGTGTTTTGCAATAGGGCGTACATATTTTAGTGGTTCTAGTGGTTCGACATTTTTGAAAAGCAATCAAGTTCATACGTTGCAGCGAATACAAAACAAATAAGTGTTGTATAGAAACCTGTAAAATAACTTACGAATCAAACCACTTCTATTATTTTAGTGGTTCAAAATGAATGGTGTCAGAGATACACCATATGCTCATGCACATGAAGCAACATTGTCGACTAACATTGATTATTCATGTTGCAACTAATGTTCATATCAACAAATAAAGAATTTGTAGATAATGGCAGCTCAATACTCATGTGACATGCTTCCAATTGCAACAGAGAAAAATTCTATTTCAGCTTGTTACACGAAATTCACTGATAAAGTTTAGCACAATGCAATGGTTCATACTTTTCAGTTTAAGATGAAGGATATGAAAGATAAAACAATGAACATACTAAGGTTACGGGAAAAGGCATAGGCAGCATAGCATATAGTTATATGAAACAACACGCCTAAGACATTTCCAAAAATATAAAAACATAAGGTGTTGCATTCTTTCTTTTAGATAGATTGATATGACTAAAAAAATACAATGGTCGATGAGAGGGCAAAAAAGCGACAAGATATTCTTTCGTATATCAATGCCAGCTAAAAGTAATAAGAATTACAATAAAAACATAAGGAACACGCAAAATTTGTTAAGAGCTTTTGAATTACACTTTGGCTCGATTTTTTTGCTGGTACATTTCCTCATGAACATATTTGCTTTACTAATAACCCTCCTATAAACATTCAGCTGGATGTTGGTGCCAACTAAACAAATAGAACATCTTTGTGATGAAGAAATTATAGGAAAATGGTATGCTTCTATCAACATCAATGTACCAGAAGGCACATGTTACAGCAAGCAACTGAAGGATATACAAAATCCTATCAAAACTCATGCTCTTTTCAAATTTCAATTTGAAAAAAGGGAAAATTAATGGTAGTAGAGGACAATGTACAGAAGAACATAAATTTAAAAGACTTATACAACTATTTTGCTATATACAACCATATTCTGGAATAGAGGTAGTATTCTACAGTGATATACACAACGTAGGAATCATGAATAATACCGGTAATATTGTCATGGCAAAATCTGAACTGATCTAACTGTAGGCTGTATATCAATTCTGAATGTGGTGTACTTGGAGTAGATATAAATTGCAGGTAGAGTTAGATGGAACACATAAGATGCTAAGCCATGAAATTTGTTAAAAAATAAAGAAACAATTCATCTTCGGATTCTTCCCTAGAAAATAATCAAGAAATAATGCCGATGGATCTTAGGATTCATGTCAAGGTGCTGCTGATGAAGACTTGAACATTAATCTGTGCTATCATACACCTCGTCCCTGTAAATCTCAAGCTCCTAACTTTGCCACCACCATCGTAGCATCCATCTCAAGCCTCTAATCTCCTCGTGGCCAGCGCTGATTCCTCTGTTGCATCACAATGACAACAACCCATCCACCCAAATCTGAAACCAGTGTAGAACAAACTGATAAATGCAAAGTATATCGGTAAGTAAACAAATGGACTAAAAAGGCAGCAGTATATATATATTAATAGCAAGATATACCTAAGTAAACACTAACTTCAGTAGCACTCAATCCCTTTTCTGCATTATTAGACTTCTCAGTACAGATCCAACAAGTAAACTTCTTAGTAAATGGGGATCCTCATCATCGCCACTTACCAAGCAAAGACAACTTCCTCTGGCCTGCAGCACTTGGAGAGATATGGCCAAGACGATGCCGCTCTGCAGAAACGGGCATGCGACTGATGGATCTGCAGAAGGGGCTTTGCAGGAGAGAAAAGGAGCGGCGACGGCCGGAACAAGGGCCGGGGACGTGGTGGAGGGCGGGGGTTAGGGCGGCGGATGTACTGAGGTCGGCGTCGGAGCTATTGGCAGCCGCGACCCCGGTGGTGGCAGGGATGGAAGGGGGTTGAGGGGCACGGTCCGCACGGCGGTGTGCACGGACGACGGTGACAGCAGCGAGGGGGAGCGCGAGGATGACGAAGATACCTTCACCGGCGGCAGCAGGGATGGGGGTCCGGGAGCGCGTGGATGAGGACACCTTCACTTCCGGCGGCAGGGACAGGGGATGGAGCCATAGGTCGCGGCGGCGGAGGGGAGTCTGGTGGGATGGAGCGGGTGGATTGGGTTAGGTCTCAGATTTTGGGGATATTTGGGCTGTGTGGGACTATGGATCAGATCTGGGCCGCGCGCAGCTGAAATTTCCCCCCTCGCCCGCTAAGTTAGCCGCTAAAATTTTCAAGGTTTCGTTGCTTGACACGCGTACACATATGCCGACACTTAATTTGTCTCGATACACCCTACCTATGCCGACATATTGGATGTGGCTAAGCACGTACCTACGCCAACGGAAAATCTATCTAGGCCCACACATACACCGACAGACAAGATGTAGCCAAGTACTTGCCGACTGATACGTCGTTGCTATGTAGTTGCCGACACATAATATGTCCATAATGGCATACATTTCCCGACACATGATACAAGGACAAAGCTGGAAAGCTATGCCGACATATCTTTTGTAGAGCTTGGTGGACCTTTGCCCACAGAAGTGTGTCACCTAAACTCTACCGTGGTGTAGTGAGATAGACATCTGGACATGGTTTCTCACACAGTTGAGAATAGTCATTGGAACTGGCAATAAGTTTGGCAAATATACAATTATGTCTGATAGACAAAAGGTATTGTTCTCTACCTAGTCTTTACAATTGCATTTACACTTGCCATGACTAAAATGTTATTCAGTAGTAACACTTAAGATTACACTACATTGAGCAGGGATTGTTGAATGCAATAGATGATGTATTCCCTGACTCTCCACAAAGGTTTTGTCTTAGACATATTTATGCCAATTTCCAATCTACTGGTTTCAGAGGAGAGGAAATTAAGAAACATTTAGATCAGGCTGCTTATTCCTTTACCAAACATGGTCATGATTTAGGCATGGAGAATTTGAAAAAAGAAAGTTTAGAAGTTTGGCAGTGGTTGTCACAGATACCAGAGCATACATGGGCTAGGTATAAAATGGACACTGTGTGCAAAACAGAACTAGTAGTGAACAACCTTAGTGAGGTTTTCAATAGAATGATATTAGATGTTAGGAATAAGCCAATCAGGACTATATTAGAGGGCATAAGAACAAAGCTGATGATTAAGTTTCAGAAGATCAGAGAGAAGACAGAGTCAAGCAGATGGGACATCACACCTACTTATTCAGAGATTTTGAAAGAGGGGAAGAAGCGGGCTAAGTATTGTGAAGCATACATGACAGGTCCAGGCATATGGCAAGTCACAAGTAGCTCTGAAAACACATATTGTGTTAATTTGAACAAAGAGACCTATGACTGTAGGAGGTGGGACATGACAGTTGTGCCCTGCAGTCATGCCATTGCTGCAATGCAAAAAGTGAAGATACATCCTGAAGACTATGTGCATGCTTTCTTCAAGAAACCCATGTATTGTGAAACATATAAGCACATAATATTCCCTGTGACAAGACCTGACCATTGGCCTCATACACCTGGTGATGATATTTCTCCACCTGTTTTTAGAGAAAAAAAAGGTAAAAAATAAACTGCCAGGAGGAAAGGCATGTTTGAGGTGCCAGCTAAAAAGGATACTTCTAGGATTGGTACAGTGACATGAAGCAACTGCAAGAAACAAGGGCACAAGATCAACAATTGTGGTGACCCACTCAAACCTAAGTTCCAGATGAGGATGAACAAGCACCAGGTAGGTCCTTCAGTTCCATTCATTGCATTGTTTCATTCATTTCATTTGTAGGAAAATAGAGCTAACTAATCTTCTTGTGTAGGAAAATAGAGCTAACTACTCTGAGGCTGGTTCTTCAATGGCTGCAACTGCACAAAGGCCACCAAGGGTACCTGCTGCCTCTGCAACTGCACCAACAGCTCCTCCAACAATAAATGAGTTAACACAGAAATCTTGTAGGTAAAGGAAGAGGGTTGCTTCCACATCAGTAGCAGCAGCAGGTACAACATCAGCCTCCAAGAAGAGGAGCACCAACATTGAGGTTACAACAGAAGCACCACCACCTCTCAAGAAGAGTAGGATGAATACCTCTTCAGCAGCACCAGCACCACCTCCCAAGAAGAAGAGCACAACTATTTCTTCAGCAGCAAATAACACCAGGTCATCAAGGTCTTCTCCAACAAAGAACACCAGGTCAGCTTCTGCCAATAGAGCTGGCAATGGATCTTTCATTGCTCCTAGACAATCTGCTACAAGTGCTGTGCAGGATGGGTCAAAGAGGGTCAGGAAGCCATCTGGGAGGCTGAAGGATTACTTTTATGCAAGTGGTAACTAGCTCAAGTGGTTGAACCCATCTGTTATCCAAGGTTGTTTATGCAAGTGAACTATTGGATTTGGTTTGTAATAACACTACTTCAGTATGTACTTGGTACTGTTGGATTTGATTTGGTTTTTAATATGATAATGTTTGTGGATTCAGCACTTCAATTTATCTGCAACTTCAATTTATATGCATCTTCACTGAGAAAATGGTACATTGATTCAGAAACATCCAAATGTTACATACTCACTGACCAAAATGCATACATTGATTCATAACTCTCTCTCTCTCAAATAGACTTACAGATAGAAAGATAGATAGATAGATAGATAGATAGATAGATAGATAGATAGATAGATAGATAGATAGGTAGATACATAGATTCATCAATCATAACGCTCGAAGAAACGAACCCACTTGGCCCTAGTAGCTGGATGGGGAGCCATGACTGCCCTCATCCTTGCCTAGCTAATGATCTGCATGAAGGTTCTTCCCCTGCCACCAGTGAAAACCATCTCTAGTTCTTCATCATTGCATTTCTCCAGTACCTTGTCGGAGAGTCACCGGTTGAACTCCTGTTGCTGCTCATCCTGGGCCGCCGCAAGTGCCCTCTGCCTGCGCGTCCTCCTCCTCCTCCTCTGTGCTGCTGCAGCACTAACCTCCATAGTCTCCCCCTCCTCTTCTGTGACATCTCCCATGTCAGGATCCATCTCTAGGGTTTCTTTTGGGTGGCGGCTGGTCGAGTGACTGGGAGAAAGGGTGGGGTTGGGGAGGGGTTTATATTGACATATGGGGTTGGGTTTTGGTAGGCCTAGGGTTGCATTTGGTCAGAGACTAGTGGGCCACTAAGCCCAATTACCCACACAAATAATATATGTAGGCTAACACATAATACATAAGATCAATTTGAACACTTAATAGCATAGAAGATCCATTTCCACTACTTAGTAGCATAGGTGATCCATTACAACTTACTTAAGAACATAGGAAATAAGGTTCTTACATAAGAAACTAAAGTTCAGATGCATGGCCAAACACTAGGTTAACTTCACGTTGCCCCAAAATGTACACCCATATAATCACTTCATACTGATAGGCCACATCCTTATATATAGGCCTTGGATGTACTTACTTCGCCAACATCTCACAGCAACTTCAGGACTCAAGGATGGCCTTGATTTGCTCTAACTTCTCCTTGCTGGCATACCCATCTTTCAGCAGCTCGGCAACAACTAGCTCAAGCTTTTCCTTCTCCTTCATAAGAACATCTCTGTCAACTTGAACATCCTTCATAGCCTTCCTGGTGTTCTTGATGATATCAGCTTGGCTCTGCAAAATGCACCTTTGCTCTTTTGCAAGTTTAAGCTTTTCCATCTTCACCTCCAACATAGCTTTCTCCTCTAGCTCCTTCTTCTTCTTCTCAAGTTCTTCCTCCTCCACTTGTTTTTGGTGCACATTCTTGTCCACCCTACCATCCTTCCAATCAAACATCTTGGATACATCATCAATAAGCTTGGTGTACTCAATGCAAAGCTTGTCATTTTCAGTCCTAAGCTTGGCCAACTCCCTTTCATGTTCACTCTTAAGCTTGGCCAACTCCTTCTCAAACTTCTCCTTGTCAAGTACCCTTCCACAGTTCTGCTCATGGAACATTTCCCATAGCTTGCACAAACATCTTTGAAGAACAATAGGCCAAGGCCCATCAACCCACTCTACAACACCACAATTCACACCATTTTCCTGCATTTGTAAATGTGATGAGTTATTAGAAGTGGACTAGTAGCTTATTTCAATTCCATGATTAACTTGATAAACTTGAAATTTGTGGCTGTCATATCAAACAAACTACTGCATCATATCAAACATCAGTGAACATCCATGGCAGAAAAGTTAATTGGCATCTAACCTGCACTGGGCAGCCATAGAAACGCCTTCCAGTTACAGGCCAGTCAAAAGCAACATGCTTAATAGGCCTCAGTTGGTGCGGAATGCACTTGGGAGCAAGCTCAAGTTGGCCACAGAAAAAGGGCTCCACAATGGTGTCTGGTTCCTCCTGCAACCAAAATAACCAACAAACACTCGTTTCAATCTGAACTCAATACCAGAATCAACTTGCACTGTTAATTTAACATGAACAGTAAAAAATCACCAAATCAGCATGAACCATAACACTGTACAGAGATGAACCCTAGGTTTCCTAAATCCTACAATCAAAACCCACCCTCACTAATCAAGAACAATATCACACACACAACAACAACACTACACTCAGCCAGATCCATGGAGGTATCCTAGGCCTACTAGCACCTAACCCTAACCCTAGGTGTGGCAAAGAACTTACATAAGTCCCATGTCCATGCTGACGGCCTCGCACTCCTCCTCCGAGCTCATTTCCTCGTCGTTCCAGGAAGGCATTGCGGCAAGGAGGTCGACGGCGACCGGCGGCGAGCTCGTACTGGAGCAGGGGAGTGCGAGCAGGTGCGCCCGACCGACCGAGGGGGTTTATTTACCCCAGTTCCGATCGGGCCGGTCGGCTAACGGCTGTCAACGGCCGCGCCATGAGCGCACGTGGACACCTGGGCTGACATGTGGGCCCGGCACGTCAGAAAAATGGTTAAAACGCTAGTCACCGCGGGTTTGGGGTTTTTTAAAACAGCTGACCGCTCGTTTGGTATGTTTCTGAGAAAAATTAAAAAGTCGTAGTTTTTTGGAACCATAGCCTGTAAACCAGTAGTTTTATGCCATTTACTCGATGGGAGCGCCTCGAGCTCAGCTGAATTAGATATAGTTATGTCTCATTCAGCTGATGTCAGGCTGACGTCATCCCGTATGTTGACTGCCCGCTTTGCCCATGTTGTTTTACTGTGGGTTGGGTTGTGCGTTGTTGGGCTTGGTAACATGGGCTGGCATGGGGTGCATTGTATGCCGCTCCAAGACGTGCTTTTCTTTTCTCATTTTGTTTGTGCTTTCTTTGTAATTTTGTGAACAAACTGGCCACAACTATTTTACGTATAAGCCTTTGTATGTACGTATTTTATTGCTAGGCTGAGTGTGTTATGTGGTACGAGAGCATGTGGAAGGAGAGCACACGTATATTACCGGCAAAAGAAAAAAACACATTCTTAACAAAAAAAAATGAAGAAGATATGCACGGGATGATAGAGGAACATGCACCGTATTCCGACTTTCGGTAAGGTTTTTTTCATTGTTTTTTTCTTTTCATTTCGCCAGTAGGAGCCTTTGGCGCACAGGACATGCCCGGTTTTGTTCCTCGGCTTGTCTAATATTTCAGAAAAAAATTAACAAATTGCTTAAAAAATGTTAGATGGCTAAAACTAAGGAAAAATATTATACACCATAAAATTTAAAAGAGTATAGGTTCAAACTTAAAAAATATTCTTCAAGTATTTAAAAACATGTTCACCATGTATTAAAATTTTATTCATCATGTATTTACAAAGTGTTCACCGGTTACTAAGAAAACATTCGTTGAAAAGATTCACGACATGTTTCTAAGGATATTAGTTGCATATTTGAAAGAAAATAATGCCACACATTTAGAAATTATTCGCAAGGTTATAGTCTATTTGAAACTGTTCACTTCATATTTGGAAAATGTCGTCGTGTATTTCTGAATGTTCACCGCATGTATAAAAAATATTAGCGAATCAGAAAAAATATTCGTTAATTTAAAAACTCTTCATGAACTTAAAAAAAATCACAGTATGAAAAAGTTCATAAATTTTAAAAAGAGAACTTAAAAAAATACCTTCATGGTTGCGAGTCGATGGTTGACATACAGCTGAGGACCCTTGACAAACACACACATCTCCTAGTTGCGAGTCGATTCTCAACTTGCAAACTGGGGGTCCTCAACAAAACACACACATACACCCTAGTTGCGAGTCGGTTATCGACATGCAACTAGGGACCCTCCACACACACACACACACACACACACACATCCTTAGTTGCGAGTTCGATGAGCGGCTTGCAACTAGGGGCCACGACAAAACACACACACACGCACCCCCTAGTTGCGAGTTCATGGTCAACTTGCAACTCGTGGCCACGAATAAACACACACACACACATACACACACAATCTAGTTGCAAGTCAATGGTCAACTTGCAACCGGGGGTCCTCAACAAAACACACACACCCAGTTGCGAGTCGATGGTCGGCTTGCAACTGGAGGCCACGACAACACACACACACACACACACACACACACACACACACCCCTAATTACGACTCGATGGTCAACTTGCAACTGAGGTCCTCAATAAACGCACACCTCCTAGTTGCGAGTTGACGTTCAACATGCAACTGGGGACCCTTGACAAAAAAAGACACACGCACACACACACACACCCCCTAGTTGCGAGTCGGTTATCGACATGCAACTAGGGACCGTCTACACACACATCCTTAGTTGTGAGTCGATGAGTGGCTTGCAACTGGGGGCCACGACAAAACACACACACACGCGCGCGCGTGCGTGCGCGCACGCACACCCCCCCCCCCCCTAGTTGTGAGTCGATGGTCAACTTGCAACTGGGGGTCCTCAAAACAAACACACACACCCTAGTTGCGAGTCGATGGTCAACTTGCAACTGGGGTCCTCGACAAACTCACACCCTCCATGGTTGCGATTCGATGGTTGACATGCAGTTGAGGACCCTTGACAAACACTCACACACCCCCTAGTTGCGAGTCGATTGTCAACTTGCAAACTGGGGGTCCTCAACAAAACACACACACCCCTAATTGCGATTCGGTTATCGACATGCAACTAGGGACCCCCGACAAACACACACACATACACACACACATAGACACACACTCACACATCCTTAGTTGCGAGTTTGATGAGCGGCTTGCAACTAGGGGTCACGACAAAACACACACACACATGCACCCCCCTAGTTGCGAGTTCATGCTCAACTTGCAACCGGTGGCCACGAATACACACACACACACACACTAGTTGCAAGTCGATGGTCAACTTGCAACTGGGGGTCGTCAACAAAACACAACCCCCCCCCCCACCAGTTGCGAGTCGATGGTTGACATGCAACTGGGGACCTGTTAACAAAAAGGCACACACACACATTCCTTAGTTGTGAGTCGATTGGCGGCTTGCCACTGGAGGCCATGACAGCACACACACACACACACACACCCTAGTTGTGAGTCGATGGTCAACTTGCAACCAAGGGTCCTCAACAAACACACACACCCCTAGTCGCGAGTCGACGGTTCACATGCAACTGGGGACCCCTTAACGAAAGGACACCCACACACCTCTAGGTGCGAGTCGGTTGTCGACATGCAATTGGGGAAACAAACACGCACACACACACACACACCCTAGTGATGAGTCGATGGTTGACATGCAATTGGGGGCACCGACAAAAACACACACACACAACCCCCTAGTTGCGAGTTGATGGTCAACTCACTGGGAGGGCTCAACAAAACAAACACCCCCTAGTTGCGACTCGATGGATTACATGCAACTAGGGAACCCTTGAGAAAAAGACACACACACACACACACCTCTAGTTAGGTAGTCGGTTATCGACATGCAATTGGGGACCCTTCAACAAACAAACACCCCCTAGTTGCGAGTTGATGGTTGCCATGCAACTAGGGCCCTTGACATAAAGACACACACGCACGCACGCACGCACGCTAGTTGTGAGTTGGTTATCAGCATGCAACTTGGGACCCTCGACAACACACACACACACACACACACACACACACTTAGTTGTGAGTCGATGGGCGGTATACAACTGGGGTCCATGACAAAACACACACACACACACACACACACACACACACACACACCTCCTTAGTTGCAATACACCATTTTATATCTCATCCAAATGAGCCGATGTTCTACTTGCAAGAGGCATGCGGGCACCCACAGTTGCGAGTCGATGATGGACTTGCAACTAGGGCAAATTGCAAAATACAGAAAAAAAGCCAAGTCGCAAGTCAATTGTCGAGTTGCAAGTGGCATGCGGGCAACCACAGTTGCGATTCGATGGTGGAGTTGCAAGTAGGGCAATTACCGAGTTGCAAGTCGATGGTCAAGTTGCAAGTGGCATGCAGGCACCCCACAGTTGCAAGTTGATGGTGGAGTTACAAGTAGGGCAATTACTCGAGTTGCAAGTTTTTGGTCAAGTTGCAAGTGCCATGCGGGCACCCCACAGTTGGGAGTCGATGGTGGACTTGCAACTAGGACAACTACAAAACTACAAAAAAACCGAGTTGCGAGTCGATGGTCGGGTGGCAAGTGGCATCGAGTAAACAACCCCTAGTTGCGAGTCGATGTTCTACTTGCAAGTGGCATGCGGCTCCCCCATAGTTGTGAGGCAAAAATGGTGGACTTGCAAACTAGGGCAATTAAAAAGTACAAAAAAAGGCGAGTTGCGAGAAGATGTTCTTGCAAGTGGCATGCGGACACCCACGGTTGCGAGTCGATGGTGGACTTGCAACTAGGGCAAATTGCAAAACTGCAAAAAAAGCCAAGTTGTGAGTCAATGGTCGAGTTGCAAGTGGGATGCGGGCAACAACAGTTGCGAGTCGATGGTGGAGTTGGAACTAGGGGAATTGCCCGAGTTGCAAGTCGATGGGCGAGTTGCAAGTGGCATGCGGGCACCCCATAGTTGCGAGTCCATGATTGACTTGCAACTAAGACAATTACAAAACTACAGAAAAACTGAGTTGCGAGTCGATGGTCGAGTTGCAAGTGGCATCAAGTAAACAACTCCTAGGTGCGACTTGATGGTCGAGTTGCAAGTGGTATGTGGGCACCCCACAATTGTGAGTCGATGGTGAACTTGCAACTAGGGCAAATTGTAAAACTGCAAAAAAAAACTAGTTGCAAGTCAATGGTCGAGTTGCAAGTGGGATGCGGGCAAGCAGAGTTGCGAGTTGATGGTGGAGTTGCAACTAGGGCAATTGCCCGAGTTGCAAGTCGATGGGCGAGTTGCAAGTGGCATGCGGGCACCCCGCAGTTGCGAGTCCATGGTTGACTTACAACTTGGACAATTACAAAACTACAAAAAAAAGCGAGTTGCGAGTCGATGGCCAAGTTGCAAGTGGCACCGTGTAAACAACCCCTAGTTGCGAGTTGATGTGCTACTTGCAAGTGGCATGCGGCCCCCACAGTTGTGAGGCAAAAAAATGGTGGACTTGCAACTAGGGCAATTACAAAAGTACATAAAAAAGGCGACTTTGCGAGTCGATGTTCTACTTGCAAGTGGCATGCGGGCACCCACAGTTGTGAGTCGATGGTGGACTTGCAACTAGGGTAAATTGCAAACTAATAAAAAAGCCAAGTTGCGAGTCGATGGTCGGCTTGCAAGTGGCACGCAGGCATCCGCCATTGTGAGTCGATGGTGGACTTGCAACTGGGGAAAATTAGAAACTAATAAAAAACAACCAACACCCCTAAACAAAAAAGTAATCTGATTTCATCGCCGCCAACAATCCCCCCCCCAATGCTGGCTTTCACTTGGATGTGCTGAGTTGCAATTGCGCTCGGGTTGAGACGGTTGCAACTATAAGAAAAAAACTAGAAAAAGAGGGATCGATTTCATCGGTGCCGACAACCCCCTCTTCCCCGACTCCCGGTTGCGGTCACATTAGATGCCCTCAAATGTTTGTTTGGGCGGTGTTCAGTTGCGATTGCGCTCATGATGGGGCGGTTGCAAAATTACAACAAAAAACCTTAAAAATGAACCTATTTCATCGGCGCCGACAAACCCTCCCCCAGACGCCCTGGTTGCGTTTGGGTGCTCTGAGTTGCAATTGTGCTCGAGTTGGATCGGTTTCAACAAGATACAAACTATAACAAAAAAATCACGGTCGTTGACAATCCCCCGGATGTAGACACATCATGCATCTTGCAACTATTGTATTACAGGGAGAATCAAGAGGACCACGTATGCGGACACACCTTTTTCTTTTTTGAAAAAGAGGATAATATGATTTTGGCACCACATCCATTACATATTAGTATGTTTGGGGGGGTGGGGTAGGTACTGGACAACACACACCTTCTCTGAACACATCAAAAAAAGAACACATCATATAGTGCCCTTGCATAGTTCAAAAACACAGAAAAAGGAAAACATCAGAAAAAGGTGTTGAACATGAGGGAAAAAGTAGAAAAATGCTAGCACATTGTTTGTAGCACCCCTCACATTTTCTTTCTATCACATCATTAGAAAAAGGGTATTGGACATGAGATAAAAAATGAAAAATGATGGCATAATATCTCTACCACCACCATCCTTTATGGTTCTGTCGGCCTCAAAGCATTGACGACGCATACTAGGTTGATATTTTTTTGAGACAATGTCGCGAAGCTTTTATTGATTCGTCACAATGTTTACAGGGACGGATGGTAAATTCCCGGGGTGTCCTAACCAAACATGGCGGCCACCACTAAGAGATAAAGCATGCTTCGCTAAGTTGTGAGATTCAAATTTGAGCTCGTAAACTCATGACTGAAATTACAAAAATCAAAAGCTAAAGAATGTTCAACTATCTCATGAATAACTGCACCATAGCTCGCGAAATTCTCTTTGTTTAAGTCCTGCACCACCGTTTTGTAGTCCGATGTGACTTGTATGCGCCTCAAATTGAGATCATCCGCCAAAGCGAGCGCTTCTCTGATGGCGAGAGCTTCCAACATCGGGGGATCCACAATGTATTTGAAAGAGAGAGTCGACGCTCCCATGAACATACCTCTATCATCTCTGCAAATGACCCCAACTGCTCCACCATACCTGGTAACTACTACGTCAACATTGAACTTGGCATCCCCTTGGGGCGGGGCTACCCATCGCCTCGGCCTGGACTGGTTGGAGTGAGCGTCGATGGAGATCTTGCATTAGTCACTTGGACATCACCTATATATTTAGATATGAAACTGTCAACAGAATAAGGTGGCTGAAATATATGCTCGTGAATTGCCTTCCTCCTGGCGGCCCAAATTGCCCAGAGTGTCACCACTAGTCGGACAAAGAGTTGTTTCGTCAATATTTCATGCATAGAAAACAGCCACTCCTTCGGGCATACTTCCGCACGGTCGACCATATGCTGCACCAACTCCTCCAGGGCCAATGCCCACACACTCGCCGCCATCGGACATGAAATAAGAGCATGTTTCCAAGTGTCAACAGCCCCACATATCAAGCAAGTATCCTCTGTTGCCATGTGACGATGCTTAAGGAGCGAACCCGTTGGCATGGATTGACGAACCAGTCGCCACACGAACACCTTGAGTTTTGATGGAACTTGCATGTGCCAGATCATGGACCACTTCTTCGTCTCTTGATGCTCGTAGGATGTACCGTCCTCCTCATATAACCAAGCCTCCCTGCTATGTTTCGTCCTTAGTATCATCCGGTAAGCTGAGCGAACACTAAACGTTCCTCGAGGCTCCTCATGCCAGCCCCAAAAATCCCCCACACGACGTGTGCATAAAGGAATCCGTAGGATCTCTTCTGCATCAAAGTGAGTGAACAGTGAGCGTACCAAGTTTTCATTCCATGTTGCCGATGTTGCATCTATGAGCTGCACCACCTTCTCAGGTGGGTTATGGACAAGCGAAATGATGGGTCTCTTGATGCCGTCGCGTGGGATCCAGTTATGCCTCCAAATATTTGTTGTCTCTCCATCTCCAATGCGCCTAATGACACCTTGTGCCAGAATGTCATGGCCATCCAATATCGCCCGCCAAATCTGAGATGGATGCGGCCCAAGTTCGGCTTCGAGGAGAGAACAGTGTGGGAAGTATACTCCGTTGAGAATAATCGCACTCAGCAAAGTGCAATCTGTAAGGGTACGCCATGCTTGCCTTGCCAGAAGTGCAAGGTTAAAAATCTCCATGTCACAAAATCCCAGGCCTCCCAAGTGCTTTGGTAGAGTCATTATATCCCATGCTACCCAGCTCGGCTTTCTCTTACCATGCTTGGAGCCCCACCAAAATTGTCGGATAAGTGACATTATGCTCTCACATAAACCTCGTGGTAGTCTGAAGCAAGACATAGAGTAGACCGGTATAGCTTGTGCAACAGATTTGATCAAAACTTCTTTGCCAGCAGCTGATAATAATTTCTCCATCCACCCTTTGATTTTCTACCACACACGGTCCCGGAGATATTTGAGCGTACCATTCTTCGAGTGGCCAACGTTTGTTGGCATGCCCAGGTAGCGCTCAATCAAAGACTCATTGTGTACTTGCAGATTGTTGTTGACAATTTCCCTCATCTGCACCGGGCAACCCTTACTAAAAAAGATTGAGGATTTCTCATTGTTGATCTGCTGCCCCGAAGCATTGCAATATGTATCAAGTAGGTTTGACACCGTAGTTGAACTCTCCCCGCTCGCCTTAAATAACAGCAGGCTATCATCTACAAACAAGAGGTGGTTAACGGTAGGAGCCGTGGGTGCCACCTGGATACCTGTCAGAGACGACTGAGAACTTGATTTAAGGAGGCATGAAATGCCCTCTGCCGCAATCAAGAACAAGTAGGGGAGATTGGGTCTCCCTGCCGGATACCGCGTGTTGGTAAAAAGGAGTCAAGCTTCTCGCCATTAAAACAAACAGAGAATGAAACTGAAGAGACCATGCCCATGACCACATCTATCCAGTGATGATCAAATCCCAATTTAGTCATAATACCTCGAAGATAGGCCCATTCCAACCTGTCGTATGCCTTCATCATATCTAGCTTCAAAGCACAATAACTGTTTGATTTTGCTCTCGATCTTTTCATGAAGTGTAAGCACTCATAAGCACATATGATATTATCCATAATCAACCTCCCAGGCACAAATGCAGACTGTTCCTCAGAAATTATGTCAGGCAATATAATTTTCAACCTGTTTGCTATAACTTTGGAGGCTATTTTATACAGAACATTGCAAAAGACTTATAGGCCAGAATTGAGCAAGTACCTGTGGGATTCGTTTTCTTTGGGATCAAAACTAGAACAGTGTCGTTGATAGCTGCCGGGCTCTCCTCGCCATTCACTATTCTGATCACTATATTTGTCACTTCATTCCCACAAATCTCCCAGTGCTTTTGGTAAAAATGAGCAGGAAAACCGTCTGGACCCGGAGCTTTGGTCGGAAACATCTGAAATAGAGCAATCTTCACCTCCTCTTTGGTGTACGGGGCACACAGGTTGGAGTTCATCTCGACTGTCACCTTCCTCGGGACATGGTTGAGCACCACATCCATGTTTTGGACCCTTTCAGATAGATATAAGGATTTATAAAAATCATTAGCCAAAACCTTTAACTCTGCTGGGTCGGAGATCTCTACTCCTAGCGAGTTCTGAAGTGCTTTGATCATATTCTTCTTGTGACGAAGACCAACTCGAAGGTGAAAAAACTTCATGTTTTTGTCCCCTGCCGACAACCATTCAACCCTCGCTCTCTGCCTCCACATAATTTCCTCCCTGTAGTACATCTCTATCAGCTTTTCATTGATTTTGAGCTCAACATGGGAAGGACCAGTTCTTGCCGGGTCGTTCTTAAGTTCCTAAAGCATGAGTTTGAGTTTTTTTATCTCTTTCCTTACACTACCAAAAGTATCCCGGCTCCACCTCTGTAAATCATTCGCAAGGTCCTTCATCTTCTAGCCTAGCTCTGCCATGGAAGTGCATGGGGGTCCGACCCCCCAACCAGAAATTATAGTGTCATGGAAGTTTTTGTGTGACTCCCACATTAACTCATACCTGAACGGTCTTTGTACCCGCTCATGCGTACTAGCATCCAGCTCTAGCAATAGGGGCGCATGATCTGAAGTTACCCCCGTCAAGTGTGTGACCGCAGCCAGCGGGAACTTGGCCAGCCATGACACGTTAGCGAGAGCTCTGTCAAGTCTACACCTCGTATAGCTCCCACCTGTTACCTTCTTCTCAAAAGTCCAAAAATTTCCTTTGTATCCCAAATCAAGCAACATGCAAACGTTAAGAACTTCTCTGAAGGCTTGGATCTGAGCATTGCTACGCTGACCAACTCCTTGATGTTCATCTGGACGTAAAACCTCGTTAAAATCACCTAAGCAAAGCCATGGAAGATCGCTCAAAGTGCTAATATTTTTCAAGGTTGTCTAGGTGTGATGCCTCATATGTGTTTGTGCCTCACCATAGACGCACGTCATCCTCCACTTCTCTGCATCTTGTTCCTCAACAGACACATCGAGATGATAAACATAGTAACCAAGAATTTCAACCTTTATTGAATTATTCCAAAACAAGCCTATTCCACCACTCCTCCCTTGACTACTTACATCATAAGAGTTATCAAAACCCAATGTTCCAGCCAAAGCTTCTACCCTAGCACTCTCAATTTGAGTTTCAACGATGCACAACAGGGTAGGGGTAAATTGCCTCGCGAAATCGCGAAGTTCACGGACTGTCGCAGCTTTACCCGCACCACGACAGTTCCAGCAAAATATATTCATTGGGCCTGGCGGCGCTCCTCGAAGGAGCCCGCCAACGATGAGACAATATTTCCAAGATCGCCACTCTTCTACAAATCATCAGCTACTGCATCTGTTTTAGCCCTCTTCAGGTCTTGTCTGCTGCTCGGACACAAAGGATCAGTGGGGGGAGATGGCAGCGCAAGGGTCGCCCCCTGGCCTCCTGTAACAGGCGCATTATGACTTGATTGCGGCACATGTTGCATCTGCGTCCTCTTCATGGAATAGTCCGCCTCTGTCATATCTGTATCAACTTTTGAGGTATAATCCTCCTTCCTTTCACTGCCCACATCTTCATGAGAAGAGTTACCGTTTCCCCGAGCTGCCATGCCTCCTCTTCGGCCTCCCCTCCGGCCATGGCCCCCGCCGGGACCCTGTCCAGTGCGCATAGACCAGGAGGCTCGAAGGTCTTTGAAAACCAGTGTTGTAGGAGGGTGGATTCCATTGCCATGTTCTTTGAAAAGGTGGCCCAGCTTACCAAAGACCGCACACCAGTCTGGAAGCCTCTCATATTTAACCCTGTAAATTTGGTGCTTTCCATCCCTTATTATAGAAAATGCATTCTTCAAAGGCTTGTTGACATCAATCCAGACCCAAACCCGATGGAAATTCCCCACAAAGTCATGTGATTGGGGTTCTGCATATAAGACTTCTCTAGCTTTTGAGCTAGAGATGGCACCAGATGAGCATACAATGGCGGGACATCATGAATCTGCAGCCAAGTCTTGATAGTATCAAGTTGAACTGTTGACGGTTTTGCCAATCCGTCATATGGTTTCAGAATAACGGTGTCTCCCGAAAGTTCCATGGACCATCACGTGTTACTCTCTCCCAATCGCCCAAACATGAGAACTGGGCTGTGTACAGATTGTCTTCAAGCGGTTTGAACTAGACCTCCTGAGCTAGATCCCACGCCATCCTCATATTCTTAAAAAACCAAAATTGGTTGTATGATTTGGGTGTATGCACCCGGACCAGCGCGATCCAGCGTGCCACCGTCGGCGGCGCCTCATCTTCATCGAACACCACATCGTCAAGGTCCTCCTCTCTAAGACCTAGCTCCTTCATCAATGTTGTTATGTCATCCGTCTTGGAGGGACCTGCAGAGCGCGATCCCGAAGCTCCGTCCGACGCCATGGAAAACTTCGAACCCTAACCCGATTGGAATACCGGGCCTTGAGGATAACCCTAGAACCCCTCCCACCCCAGTCCCGCCTGGACCAGGGTCGCCACCGCACGCCCGCTCGAAGGGAGAGGGCCGGAAGGCACAACAGAGGTAGGGAAGAGAACGATCTCAATGATGGCGATCAGATCGCCTCGAGAGAAAAAAAACCTAACTCGAGGGAAGCCTTACGTTCCGCCTGAGCTGTGCATACTAGGTTGATATGTTGTCCATTGATCTCCCTGAAGTTAAACACAACAGCATCATCCACCTGGAGGTTGTTCTGGGCTACAAAAATACCCCAGGCTTGGTTGAGAATGACGCGTCCGTCACGGCCCATGTGATACACAATGTGCATAACCTCTCCGACGCCCATACATAGCCCAAAAACGCCTTCTGGGTCCAAGTTCAATGATTCAGCTACCTTCTTGGGGATTTTCTAAGTGATGTCCACATGAAAAATTCATGCCTAATGAAAGACACGCAACTAACACAATTGTGGGTATTTCAATGATAATGACATAAAAACAAAGAAATTGCACACTTGTGCTCCATGTACAAACAGAAAAAAAAAAGAAAAAAAAAGAATAGAATGTCACAAGTCGATACAAAAATGAACATAAAAGTGGGTATTTGCATGCGGGTAGACGGGCATGCAACTAATGGTCCATTTTTCATTCAAGTCTTAAAAAATGATAAAAAATAAAATAAAAATGTAATTGCAATTGAAAGTTTGATATTAAAAAAATGACATAAACAAAAGTAAGAAATAAAAGTTAATACAAAAGAAAAAAACACTCACAAAAAAAGTTGAATAGACTCTAAAAAACAGTTGAATAAAAAAGGACAGCGCACAAAAGAAAAATGGTCCGTGTTATGATCGAACCAGAAAAATAATCGTTCGTTTGACGTTACAAGAAATAGTCCATCTGTTGAACCAGTGAAAAAAGAAAAAGAAAAAGGTATTACAAAGAAAGGCCTGCCGGCCTTCACCATAATAAAAAAAAGGCCTGTCGGCCTGGCAACGAACGCCCACAACACAAAACTACAGAGAGCCCGATACAAAAGCAGCCACACGTCGAAAAGTACGAATCTTAGGGCATATATACATCCAACGGTCACAAAAGTGAATGAGACATAATTAAAACTCATCTAGCTGAGTTTTAGCAAATCCGTTAATAGATTACGTCTCAACCGAACCAAACACATTTGAACGGGATGTGTTATCAGCGTAATGAGGTTACGTTACAAAATTCTAAAACAAACACATCCTCGGATGTACTCGGTGAGGATCGTGGTGTCATGTTCAGCAGCTGATCCATCTTTGCACGACCCTGGTGGCTTCCATGCCGAGGGCCACCTTGAGCCCGGGTATGGTGCGGCCGCTCCTCTTGATGCCCCACACTCTCTCATTGCTACCGGCCTCGCTCGAACATCTGACTTGGCCCGCACCACGAGTTAGCCACTGCGTCATCTATGGGGGAAAAAGTTCAAAACAAACCTTGAATTAGTAGGTGAAAGCTAAACCAAACCTCGTACTCTCAATCCTGAAATCAGCACACCAAATTTTTTAATCCCGGTCTATTTTAAACCTTGAGAGGACTTCGCCGGTATTTGTAGAATTGAGCCGGCCAAGTAGCACAGTCGCTCATGCGTGTTGTGTGCGCAATAATTTATTTTTCTTAGTTTTTTAAAATACATTATGGACATTTTTAAATTAAATGTTTTCAAAACTTTTTTGAATACATGGTAATATTTGTCCAAATACATGTTTTACATTTTCTTAATGACAGTAAACATTTTATAAAACTACATGAACACTCTTTTACATGGTTCACCATTTTAAAATTTGCATAAAATTTTCAAACACATGTCACATATATTCTGTTAAGGTTATGACACATTTTTTTACAACATGCAAACATTTTTTTACATTGTACAAAAGGTGTTCGCACTTTAAAATTTTGTTCAGGTTTCAGAAAAAAGTTATATTTCAAAAAGTGTTTGCATTTTAAAATTTTTTTCAGGTTTAAAAATATGTTTATGTTTGAAAAGGTGTTCTCTTTTTGAAAGTTGATGGTTTTTTAAAGTATTCAAATAAAATGTTCGAATATTTCAGAAATAAATACGTTTTTAATACTTGTTAGCCCTTAAAAAAATTCAAAGTTCGACACTTTGGTTTCTTATTAAAAACAATTAGCCTCTTATTATGTAAGTCATAGTCGTCTGGTGTGGTGGCTAGCAAAATCAGGTCAACCATGCCAGGTCCCAAGTTTGATTCCACGGCATGTTTTTCTCTTTTGGAATTATTACGACGCGTGTTAACAAACAGAAAGAAAGAATTTTTACGGCACGTGATAAGGAAGAAAAACTCGCTTTATATCTGGTGGGCTGGTCCAGTCGAGTCCGCAACCAACAATCCTATACATTTTTTAAAAACATTATTTACGAAATAAAGAGCCTCTCTTCAAGACAGTGCCCGGATCGTTGCGCCTTTCGTAAGGGTCGGAACTTCCTCGACAAGGAATTTCGCAATTTATGAAATTACAAAAAATTATTCAAAAAATGTGACACAATTCTGAAAATCAAAACATTTTTATAGCATGTGAAAAACTGTTGGGATTCTGAACATTTTTTGAAAAATGTGATTTTTTTGAAATTGCGAACAGTTTTTAAAAAGCGAATCGAATTTCAGAATTCTAAATATATTTTTAAAAACACAAATGAATTGAATTCATGCCAAAAATATAAAATAGGAACATTTTTTAACTTCTGAACAATTTTAGAAATGTACGAACATTTTATAAACTTCACAAATTCTTGTTCTGTTATAGTGGGCCGGCCCAAATTCTTGTTAGTGAGAGTAGCTGGTTATCCCGGACGAGATTGTAATATCCCGATGTGCCAAACAGGTCTAGGGTCCAAAATAAGACCGGAATTACAAGTTAAAGTGCCAATTTCCAGGATTCAAAGTTCAGGGTTTGATTTAGTTTTCGTCTACAATTTCAGGGTTTATTTTGAACTTTTTCCATCTATGGGTGAGCAAAGAGGGACAAGAGGTTAATATGCGGATCTTGGTGGCGTCGGCTTGGAGAAATCGGGGTGGGAGAAACCATAGTGGGCGAGAGGAATCCGGCAGTGACGATGACCGGTGCGACCAGACCCAATGATGACGAAGTTGCAAGGAGTATTCGCGATGGCGTTGCGGCGTCGGCGTCGTCCCATGAAGATCCCCCGTTGGCGGCGACATGGGCTTCGTCGTCGTCCCAGGAAGATCCCGCGATGGCGGCGGCGTGGGCTTCATCGTCGTCCCAGGAAGATCCCGTGATGGCGGCGGCGTGGGATTCGTCGTCGTCCTAGGAAGATCACGCGATGGCAGCGGCGGCCGTGGTTCAGGATCACTATAGGAACCGAGGAGAGGACGGCTCGCGAGGAGGGCAGCTTCGAAGGGATCGCGGCAGCCTTGCGTGGACGTGCGGTAATGAGGCGGCCCAATACACTGTGATGATGTGATATGAAATGCAGGCGAAAGATAGAAGCGATGGGATGTGAGAAAAGACTACATCAGGAGTATAGAAAGTTTTGACCGTGACTGAGCGATATAAGGTAAATCTAATTAATTTAGATTTGATCTTTAGAGATTGGTCGTGATTGATTCTTTCACATAAAGACATGAGTAAACAACTTGTGCCAGCATGGAAAGTTCTGATTCATTTAGATTTTTTTTCGTTGTGTGAGAAAGTGACGCGAAACTAAACCGGTGGGGTGGGGGAGGGGACGAAAAATACCAGCGAAATAAAACGGTTGAAAGTGGTGGGACAAAAATAAACCGTGGATACTATTCTACCAACTCAGACATTAGGAGTAGAGATAGCAGTTCTATACCTCTAGGATTGGAAAATGTCATGTCTCCTCAGAAAAGAAATCAATGGAAAATACTAAAATTAAAATTTGAAAATGATGATAACAAATGTGTGAATACCAATGTAGGCATTGGCCTAGAAGCCCCAATAAATCTTATTATAGAAAAATAGATCCACTGCTTGCGTGGATATAATCATATAATCACCACAATAAAAAAGGTTTTGTCGCTTGGCTCATAAAGGAAATCAGCAGAAAATCCTGAAACTGAATTTGGACTTGCACTTATTGTAGGTCCGGACTGCTTTTGTAGTACTAATGGGAAGATAAATAGGAATAAAAAATAACTAATGAAGATAGATACCGTTCTTCCAACAATGGGATGCAACGAGAAAAAACAAGTCAGCCATGCGTTGCGGCGGTCATACCGTGCCTATTACCTCGCTGCGCGCTTCTTACCGGAGACGACGACCTTGGAGCCCGAGGGACTGCCACCTCGGAGGTAGTGGAGGATACGACCCCGCATCTTCATGATCGCGGGAGACAACTCCTTGACGATGCGACGGTGGGGGCGGGGTGGTGAGGCAGGCCCGTCATTGGGGGCGTACATGCTGGGCGAGGCTGACTCGTCCTTGACCTGGGTCCGATTTGTACGCCGCAGCTGAGTGGGGGAGATGACGACTCGTCCTTGACGCGATGTCCTATCTGGACGCCGCGATAGCGCTGGGGTGGGAACGATGCCGGCTCGTCCTTGACCCGCTGGAGCGGGGACACCGTCTAGCACTTTACAGGCTGCTGCGGTAGGGACGACGGCTCCCTCTTGACGTGCACCGACGATGGTGGTGACGGTCCCATGTTGGCTCCGTCATTAACTTGATCTGACGAACGAATTTCGATAGAAAGCGAGGCCTCTGCTGCGGTGTCTGGTTCTCCTCGTCGCCGGAGAAGATGATGATCTCCTCCTTGCTGGAGGAAACGGGCGTTGTCGATGCCGATGGGCCTAGAATGCGAGGGCGGCGGCACCAAGAACCACCAGATGAAGAACTCCCACCGTCTCCTGCCTGCTAGCATGGAGAACCAAGACTACCATCGCTGCTGGGCTCGAAGAGGAGGAAGGGCTCGGGAACGGTGGCGGGGAGGGGAAGGAGGACGATGCTCGAGGAGCGGGCGTGCGACTCTGTGCATTGTCGGCGCACGACTTAAATAGCTGCGGCAAGGCGAGACGAGGCTAGGTTGGCACACGACTTAAATAACCGCGGCCAGGCCAGGTCGGCGCACGACTTAAATAACCGCGGCCAGGCCAGGTCGACGCACGACTTCAAAGCAGCACAGCGGCCGAAGTTGGTTTCTCGGGATGCGGCGTCTGCATTAAAGCGGCGATGCCCGAGAAGTCACGTCCATCAGTGCTGATGAGGGTATAGACCTAGGGTAAGGTCACAGGCCTGACCTAGGAGCCCCACCCAAGGTCACTACCCTAGAAGCAAAGAACCTCAAGAGATAACGGGAAGTACCCAAGGAAGACGTCGAGTGTCAGTCACTCGACTACCATATCACTCGGGTACCCCAATTTTATGAAGATCACTCGACCTATGAAGACCAAGAGCCAGGCGGAACTACAACGGTCGGACGTTCACTCCGTAGTCTTTATAGGCATTAATTGTACTTAAAGTTGGCGTTATCAGTAATGTCCCTCCTTAATGAACATTGAACCCTCTGTAACGGAGGGGAGCTGGGGTCCTGACGCACTCCATATAAGCCACCCCCTCCTCTAGGACAAGGGTTCGCACCCCCTGTTACATCACACACATATAATCCAGTCGACCGCCTCCGGGCATCGAGACGTAGGGCTATTATTTCCTCTGAGAAGGGCCTGACCTCGTAAATCCCGCGCGTACATCTTCACCATAGTTGAGATCTTGTATCTCCATACCTACCCCCCTTTCTACTGTCAGTCTTAGAACCACGATAGTTGGCGCTCACCGAGGGGCAGGTGTCTTAGCGACTTGTTGATGAAGTTGCAATTTTTCCGATCCCCATCATCATGGTTTCCGGCAGTGGATTGGCTGAGGGGCGCGAGATCCGTCTCAGCGCACTCGTTTTCATCGCCGACGACTCTGCTTGGCTTCAAGAAGCTCCCCTTGATGTCGAGCCGCTCCCCTTGATGTTGAGGCGCTCCCCTTCCGAGGGGCGACGCACTTCCGCGCGTGTGTTCGTGATACGTCCATTTTGAATCATGCTTTTATATCGATATTTATTGCATTATGGGCTGTTATTACACATTATGTCTCAATACTTATGGCTATTCTCTCTTATTTTACAAGGTTTACCATGAAGAGGGGGATGCCGGCAGCTGGAATTCTGGCTGGAAAAGGAGCAAATATTGGAAACCTATTCTGCACAGCTCCAAAAATCCCGAAACTCCACGAAAGCTATTTTTGAAATTAATAAGAATTATTGAGCGAAGAAAGCACCAGAGGGGGCCCACACCCTGGCCAGGAGGGTGGGTGCGCGCCCACCCCAACTGGGCGCGCCCCTGTCTCCTGGGCCCCCTAGTGGCCCTCCGGTGCCCATCTTCTGCTATATGAAGGCTTTTATCCTGGAAAAAATCAGAGGAAAGCTTATGGGACGAAACTCCGCCGCCACGAAGCGGAACCTTGGCGGAACCAATCTAGGGCTCCGGCAGAGCTGTTCTGCCGGGGAAACTTCCCTCCGGGAGGGGGAAATCATCACCATCGTCATCACCAATGATCCTCTCATTGGAAGGGGGTCATTCTCCATCAACATCTTCACCAGCACCATCTCCTCTTAAACCCTAGTTCATCTCTTGTATCCAATCTTGTATCCAAAACCACAAATTGGTACCAGTGGGTTGCTAGTAGTGTCGATTACTCCTTATAGTTGATGCTAATTAGTTTATTTGGTGGAAGATCATATGTTCAGATCCTTAATGCATATTATTACTCGTCTGATTATGAACATGAATATGCTTTGTGAGTAGTTATGTTTGTTCCTGAGGACACGGGTGAAGTCTTGCTATTAGTAGTCATGTGAGTTTGGTATTCGTTCAATATTTTGATAAGATGTATGTTGTCTTTCCTCTAGTGGTGTTATGTGAACGTCGACTACATGACACTTCACCATTATTTGGGCCTAGAGGAAGGCATTTGGAAGTAATAAGTAGATGATGGGTTGCTAGAGTGACAGAAGCTTAAACCCTAGTTTATGCGTTGCTTCGTAAGGGGTTGATTTGGATCCATATGTCTAATGCTGTGGTTAGGTTTACCTTAATACTTCTTTTGTAGTTGCGGATGCTTGTAATAGGGGTTAATCATAAGTGGGTTGCTCGTCCACGTAAGGGCAGTACCCAAGCACCGGTCCACCCACATATCAAATTATCAAAGTACCGAACGCGAATCATATGAGCGTGATGAAAACTAGCTTGACGATAATTCCATGTGTCCTCGAGGGCTCTTTTCTCATTACAAGAAATTGTCCAGGCTTGTCGTTTGCTACAAAAAGGATTGGGCCACCTTGCTTCACTTTATTTACTTTCATTTCTTGTTACTCATTACAATTTATCTTATCACAAAACTATCTGTTACCTACAATTTCAGTACTTGCAGAGAAAACCTTACTGAAAACCGCTTGTCATTTCCTTCTGCTCCTCGTTGGGTTTGACACTCTTACTTATCGAAAGGACTACGATAGATCCCCTATACTTGTGGGTCATCAAGACTCTTTTCTGGCACCGTTGCCGGGGAGTTAAGCGCCTTTGGTGAGTGGAACTTGGTAAGGAAACATTTATATAGTGTGCTGAAATTTTCTGTCACTTGTTACTATGGAAACTAATCCTTTGAGGGGCTTGTTCGGGGTATCTTCACCCCGACCAGAAGAGCAAAGAGTTTCTCCTCAACCTACTGAACCTACTAAAAATATTTACTTTGAGATTCCTTCGGGTATTATAGAGAAACTCCTAGCTAATCCTTTTGCAGGAGATGGAACATTGCATCCCGATTTACACCTTATCTTTGTGGATGAAGTTTGTGGATTATTTAAGCTTGCAGGTATTCCCGATGATGTTGTCAAAAGGAAGGTCTTCCCTTTATCTTTGAAGGGAGATGCATTGACATGGTATAGGCTATGTGATGATACGGGATCTTGGAATTATAAACGATTAAAGTTGGAATTTCACCAGAAGTTCTATCCTATGCATCTTGTTCATCATGATCGTAATTACATATATAATTTCTGGCCTCGCGAAGGAGAAAGCATCACTCAAGCTTGGGGAGGCTTAAGTCAATGTTATATTCATGCCCTAATCATGAGCTCTCCAGAGAAATGATTATTCAAAAAATTTATGCTCGGCTTTCTCCCAATGATCACAACATGCTCGATACTTCCTGTGCTGGTTCTTATATGCTGAAGACTATTAAATTCAAATGGGATTTATTGGAAAGAATTAAACGCAACTCTAAAGATTGGGGTTCCGATGATGGTAAGGAGTCAGGTATAACACCTAAGTTTGATTGTGTTAAATATTTTATGGATACCGATGTTTTTCGTGGATTTAGCGCTAAGTATGGACTTGACTCTGAGATAGTGGCTTCTTTTTGTGAATCTTTTGCTACTCACGTTGATCTCCCTAAGGAGAAGTGGTTTAAATATAATCCTCCCATTGAAGTAAAGGTAGTTGCACCTATTACAGTTGAAGAAAAGACTGTCACTTATAATGATCCTAATGTTCCTACTACATATGTTGAGAAACCCCCTTTTCTTGTTAGGATAAAGGATCGTGCTAAAACTTCAACTGTTGTTCATAAGAGTAATACTAGAACTTATACACCTCCTGAGCAAATTAAAGTTGAACCTAGTATTGCTATGGTTAAAGATCTCTTGGATGATAATTTAGATGGGCATGTTATTTATTTCTATGGTGAGACTGCTAATATTGTTAGACCAGATGCTAAGATACATAGACCGGTTGTAGGTATGCCTGTTATTTCTGTTAAAATAGGAGATCATTGTTATCATGGCTTATGTGATATGGGTGCTAGTGCTAGTGCAATACCCTATGACTTATATAAAGAAATTATGCATGATATTGCACCCGCTGAAATAGAAGATATTGATGTTACCATTAAGCTTGCTAATAGGGACACCATTAAACCAGTTGGGATTGTTCGAGATGTCGAAGTCTTGTGTGGGAAAGTTAAATATCCTGCTGATTTTCTTGTTCTTTGTTCCCCACAAGATGACTTTTGTCCCATTATTTTTGGTAGACCCTTCTTGAATACTGTTAATGCTAGGATTGATTGTGAAAAGGATATTGTTGAAATTGGCTTAGGGGATATGTCTCATGAGTTTAATTTTGCTAAGTTTCATAGGCAACCCCGTGATAAAGAATCACCTAGTAAGGATGAGATTATTGGTCTTGCTTCTATTGCCGTGCCTCCTTCTGATCTGTTAGAACAATATTTGCTAGACCATGAAAACGATATGTTTATGAATGAAAGAAGGGAAATAGATAAAGTGTTCCTTCAACAAGAACCTATTATGAAACACAACCTACCCGTTGAAATTCTAGGGGATCCCCCTCCACGCAAGGGTGATCCCGTGTTTGAACTCAAACCATTACCGGACAATCTTAAGTATGCTTATCTTGATGAAAAGAAAATATATCATGTTATTATTAGTGCTAACCTTTCAGAGCAAGAAGAAGAAAGATTATTGAAAACTCTGAAGAAGCACCGAGCTGCTATTGGATACACTCTGGATGATCTCAAGGGCATTAGTCCCACGCTATGTCAACACAAAATTAATTTGGAGGAAGATGCCAAACCAGTTAGAGATCCTGAACGACGATTGAATCCTAAGATGAAAGAAGTGGTAAGAAAGGAGATACTAAAGCTCCTTGAGGCAGGTATAATTTATCCTGTTGCTGATAGTGATTGGGTAAGCCCTGTCCATTGTGTTCCTAAAAAGGGAGGTATTACTGTTGCTCCTAATGATAAAGATGAATTGATCCCGCAAAGAATTATTACGGGTTATAGGATGGTAATTGATTTCCGTAAATTAAATAAAGCTACTAAGAAAGATCATTACCCTTTACCTTTTATTGATCAAATGCTAGAAAGACTATCCAAACACACACATTTCTACTTTTTAGATGGATATTCTGGTTTCTCTCAAATACCTGTGTCAGCGAAGGATCAATCAAAAACTACTTTTACTTGCCCTTTCGGTACTTTTGCTTATAGACGTATGCCTTTTGGTTTATGTAATGCACCTGCTACCTTTCAAAGATGCATGATGGCTATATTCTCTAACTTTTGTGAAAAGATTTGTGAGGTATTCATGGATGATTTCTCTGTTTATGGATCCTCTTTTGATGATTGCTTGAGCAACCTTGATCGAGTTTTGCAGAGATGTGAAGACACTAGTCTCGTGTTGAATTGGGAAAAGTGCCACTTTATGGTTAATGAAGGCATTGTCTTGGGGCATAAGATTTCCAAGAGAGGTATTGAAGTTGATAAAGCTAAAGTTGATGCTATTGAGAAGATGCCATGTCCCAAGGACGTAAAAGCTATAGGAAGTTTCCTTGGTCATGCCGATTTTTATAGGAGGTTCATTAAGGACTTTTCTAAAATCTCTAGGCCTGTGACTAATTTATTGCAAAAAGACATTCCTTTTGTCTTTGATGATGATTGTGTAGAAGCATTTGAAATACTTAAGAAAGCTTTGATCACTGCACCTATTGTTCAGCCACCTGATTGGAATTTACCTTTTGAAATTGTGTGATGCTAGTGATTATGCTGTAGGTGCTGTTCTAGGGAAAAGAGTTGATAAGAAATTGAATGTTATCCAATATGCTAGTAAAACTCTTGATACTGCCCAGAGAAATTATGCCACTACTGAAAAAGAGTTCTTAGTAGTTGTGTTTGCATGTGATAAGTTTAGACCTTATATTGTTGATTCCAAAGTTACTATTCACACTGATCATGTTGCTATTAAATATCTTATGGGAAAGAAAGGTGCTAAGCCTAGACTTATTAGATGGGTTCTCTTGCTCCAAGAATTTGATTTGCATATTATTGATAGAAAGGGACCTGAGAACCCCGTTGTAGACAACTTGTCTAGGTTAGAGAATGTTCTTGATGAGCCACTACCTATTGATGATAGCTTTCCTGATGAACAATTAGTGGTCATTAATGCTTCTCGTACTGCTCCTTGGTATGCTGATTATGCTAATTACAATGTTGCTAAATTTATACCACCTAGTTTCACATACCAGCAAAAGAAAAAATTCTTTTATGATTTAAGACATTACTTCTGGGATGACCCACACCTATATAAAGAAGGAGTAGATGGTGTTATTAGATGTTGTGTACCTGAGCATGCACATGAACAGATCCTACACAAGTGTCACTCTCAATCATATGGAGGACACCACCACGCTGGAGATAGAACTGCACATAAGGTATTGCAATCTGGTTTTTATTGGCCTACTCTCTTCAAAGATGCTCGTAAGTTTGTCTTATCTTGTGATGAATGTCAAAGAATTGGTAATATCAGTAGACGTCAAGAAATGCCTATGAATTATTCTCTTGTTATTGAACCATATGATGTTTGGGGCTTTGATTATATGGGACCTTTTCCTGCCTCTAATGGCTATACACATATTTTAGTTGCTGTTGATTACGTTACTAAGTGCGTAGAAGCTATTCCAACTAGTAGTGCTGATCATAACACTTCTATTAAAATGCTTAAAGAAGTTATTTTTCCGAGGTTTGGAGTCCCTAGATATCTTATGACTGATGGTGGTTCACATTTTATTCATGGTGCTTTCCCTAAGATGCTTTCTAAGTATGATGTTAATCATAGAATCGCATCTCCTTATCACTCGCAGTCTAGTGGTCAAGTAGAGTTGAGCAATAGAGAGCTCAAATTAATTTTGCAAAAGATTGTGAATAGATCTAGAAAGAACTGATCCAAAAAACTTGATGATGCATTATGGGCCTATAGAACTGCATATAAAAAATCCTATGAGTATGTCTCCGTATAAGATGGTTTATGGAAAAGCATGTCACTTACCTCTTGAACTTGAACATAAAGCATATTGGGCTATTAAAGAGCTCAATTATGACTTCAAACTTGTCGGTGAGAAGAGGTTATTTGATATTAGCTCACTTGATGAATGGAGAACCCAAGCCTATGAGAATGCCGAGCTGTTCAAAGAAAAAGTTAAATGCTGGCATGACAAAAGGATACAAAAGCGTGAATTCAACGTAGGTGATTATGTGTTATTATTCAACTCTCGCTTAAGATTGTTTGCAGGAAAACTTCTCTCTAAATGGTAAGGTCCTTACGTTATTAAGGAGGTCTATCGTTCCGGTGCCATAAAAATCAACAACTTCGAAGGCACAAGTCCGAGGGTGGTGAACGGTTAAAGAATTAAACATTATATCTCAGGTAATCCTATCAATGTTGAAACTAATATTATTGAGACCGTAACCGAGGAGGAATACATAAAGGACACTTTCCAGAACGTTCCAGACTCTGAAAAGGAATAGGTATGTGGTATGGTAAGAAAACCGACTCCAAAACAATTCTAATGACAATTTTTATCCGTTTTGGAATGTTTAAGAATTTTGGAAAGAAAGAAGCACTTCGGGAAGGTCATGAGGCCTCCAAGAGGGTGGAGGGCGCGCCCACATTTCTTGGGCGCGCCCCCCTGTCTCGTGGCCACCTCGTGTGCCTCCTGGACTCCGTTTTCTTGCACGTTACGTATTTTGGTTGGTAAAAATTCATTTTATAATCTCCCGAAGGTTTCGACCATCGTATCACGCAAATATCCTCTGTTTTCGTTTCGAGCTGTTTTTCTGACAGATCTAGAGCACCATGACAGCGCCCTCCTTTAACAATGAAGACAAGGATGCTTGGGTATTGAAGATAGAGCTGAAAAGATAAGAACCGGAAGAGATCAACAAGGATGAAGGGATCAAGAAGGGCATGGAAGTTCAAGATCCGGCGGTGGAAGAAGAAGACATCCCCCAACCTTTACCTAACCTCTTTACTCCAACTGAAATTGAAGCTTTCAAGATGATTGAGTTAGCTCGCATACAGAATAAGTATCTCACATAGGAGAATATTTTGTTGAAGGATCATATCGCCGGACTCAAGGGCATTATCCGCAAGTTGGAGGAGCTTTTACGCTCGATGTGCAATTATCCACCATCATCACCACCTCCATCACCTCCGAGGACATAATCACATGGGTATGGGCACTCCCCTTGGCAACTGCCAAGCTTGGGGGAGGTGCCCCGGTATCGTATCACCATCACACTCCTATCTTTACCGTTTTATTTAGTTCGATCCTTTTAGTAATATCTTGATCTAGTAGATTGAAGTTTTAATATCAAGTAGTTTTTGAGTTTTGCTTTGTGATCTCTTTATGTAATCAAGTCCGTGAGCTATCTATAATAAAGATTAGTGTTGAGTCAAGGGCTTTGCTATCTTACTATGAACTTGAGGAAGTAGAAAGAATAAAATGAATAAAAGAGTTCATATTGATCTTATGGATAGTAACAACTTCACACATAGAAAGTATGAGGCATAAAAGTTGTTGAGAGTTGACAAACGTAGTTTTGGTCATCCTTGCAATTAATAGGAAGTAATAAGGAAAGAGAGGTTTTCATATACAAATATACTATTGTGGACATCTTTTATGATTGTGAGCACTCATTAAGTATGACATGCTAAAAGAGTTGATGTTGGACAAGGAAGACAACGTAATGGTTTATGTTTTCTCACATCTCAGTTCAAGTATATTGTCATTGATCTTCCCAACATGTTGAGCATGCCTTTCCCCCTCATGCTAGCTAAATTCCTTGCACCAAGTAGAGATACTACTTGTGCTTCCAAATATCCTTAAACCCAGTTGTTGCCATAAGAATCCACCATACCTACGTATGGATTGAGTAAGAACCTTCAAGTAAGTTGTCGTGTTGCAAGAAATAAAAATTGCTCTCTAAATATGTATGACTTATTAGTGCAGAGAAAACAAGCTTTATACGATCTTGTTATGGAAGCAATAAAAGCGATGGACTGCATAATAAAGGTCCATATACAAGTGGAAATATAAAGTGACGTTCTTCTGCATTAAGATTTTGTGCATCCAACCCTAAAAGCACATGACAACCTCTGCTTCCCTCTGCGAAGGGCCTATATTTTACTTTATGTTTTTACTTTATGCTTGAGTCAAGGTGATCTTCACCTTTCCCTTTTTCATTTTATCCTTTGGCAAGCTCCTCGTGTTTGAAAGATCTTGATATATATATATATATATATATATATATATATATATATATATATATATATATCCAATTGGATGTAAGTTAGCATGAATTATTATTGTTGACATCACCCAAAGGTGAATACGTTGGAGGCAACACAATAAGCCCCTATCTTTCTTAGTGTCCGGTTGAAACTCTATAACCCCAAGTATTGCGTGAGTGTTAGCAATTGTAGAAGACTATATGATAGTTGAGTATGTGGACTTGTTGAAAAGCCCTATTCTTGACTCTTTCTGATGTTATGATAAATTGCAATTGCTTCAATGACTGAGATATAGTTTGTTAGTTCCCAATGAAGTTTCTGAACCATAATTGACATTGTGAATTGAGTGTTACTTGAGCACAAGAAATCATATAACAAAATCTATATATGTTGTTGTTATAAGAATGATCATGATGCCCTCATGTCCGTATTTTATTTTTATCGACACCTCTATCTCTAAACATGTGGACATATTTTTCGATTTCGGCTTCCGCTTGAGGACAAGCAAGGTCTAAGCTTGCGGGAGTTGATACGTCCATTTTGCATCATGCTTTTATATCGATATTTATTGCATTACGGGCTGTTATTACACATTATGTCTCAATACTTATGGCTATTCTCTCATATTTTACAAGGTTTGCCATGAAGAGGGGGGATGCCGGCAACTGGAATTCTGGCTGGAAAAGGAGCAAATATTGGAAACCTATTCTACACAGCTCTAAAAATCTTGAAACTCCACGAAAGCTATTTTTGGAATTAATAAGAATTATTGAGTGAAGAAAGCACCAGAGGGGGCCTACACCCTGGCTAGGAGGGTGGGGGGCGCGCCCACCCCTACTGGGCGCGCTCTCTGTCTCCTGGGCCCCCTGGTGGCCCTCCGGTGCCCATCTTCTGCTATATGAAGGCTTTTACCCTGGAAAAAATCAGAGGAAAGCTTACGGGATGAAACTCCGCCGCCACAAAGCGGAACCTTGGCGGGACCAATCTAGGGCTCCGGTAGAGCTGTTCTGCCGAGGAAACTTCCCTCCGGGAGAGGGAAATCATCACCATCGTCATCACCAATGATCCTCTCATCGGGAGGGGGTCAATCTCCATCAACATCTTCACCAGCACCATCTCTTCTCAAACCCTAGTTCATCTCTTGTATCCAATCTTTTATCCAAAACCACAAATTGGTACCTGTGGGTTGCTAGTAGTGTTGATTACTCCTTGTAGTTGATGCTAATTGGTTTATTTGGTGGAAGATCATATGTTCAGATCCTTAATGCATATTATTACTCCTCTGATTATGAACATGAATATGCTTTGTGAGTAGTTACGTTTGTTCCTGAGGACATGGGTGAAGTCTTGCTATTAGTAGTCATGTGAATTTGGTATTCGTTCGATATTTTGATGAGATGTATGTTGTCTTTCCTCTAGTGATGTTATGTGAACGTCGACTACATGACACTTCACCATTATTTGGGCCTAGAGGTAGGCATTGGGAAGTAATAAGTAGATGATGGGTTGCTAGAGTGACAGAAGCTTAAACCCTAGTTTATGCGTTGCTTCGTAAGAGGCTAATTTGGATCCATATGTCTAATGCTGTGGTTAGGTTTACCTTAATAATTATTTTGTAGTTGAGGATGCTTGCAATAGGGGTTAATCATAAGTGGGTTGCTTGTCCAAGTAAGGGCAGTACCCACTACAAAAAAAAGACACATCCGTGACATTTTGGGCCCAACGAAATTTTTTCTGTCATACATATGACACTTCTATGACGATAATTGTGACAAAACCCGGTATCATCATAGATGTGGTGGACTCCTACTTCTATGACAAAAAATTATGACAGAAAATGGGCTTTTCGTCCTGGGCGGGCCGGGGACGCAGCTGCATGACATTCTTTGGGTCATCCATGACGGAAAAAACCGTGGTAGAAGCGAGGGCGAGGAAAATTTCGGGGAGTTCCCAGTTATGGTGGGAGGTCGGGGGCCGAGCGATGCGCGTTTCTCTCATACGCGTACGTGCGTGTGTGCGAGGCGTTGGCTCTAACTGAACCCGAGCGAGGCGTTGGGCTCTAACTGAACCCGAGCGATTGCACTACAGGCTACGTGTTACTAAACCCGAGCAATCGATTGATGGCTGTTAAGTGAACCCGATCGAGCGATTCCTTCGCTACTGCTGCTAACTGAAGCTGATCGATTGGATGAACAGTGAGCGTTGCCGGGGGGGGAGGGGTGCATGAACAGTGAGCGGTGGCATTGCCTCTGGATGAACATGACCCCCGTGGTGTGGAGGGCTGGATGAACAGTAGATGGTGGAGGGGTGTCCGTGGAGGGGTGGTTGAACAGGACCCCGTGGTGTAGAGGGCTAGATGAACAGTAGACGATGGGGGGTGCCCGTGGAGGGGTGGTTTAACAGTAACTGGCAGAGTAGCGCGCGGTGGAGGTTGGATGAACAGGAGCCCGTGGATGAACAATCGTAGGTGGAGGCTGGAGGAGGTCGACGGTGAATGAACAGTAGCCCGTGGAGGCTGGAGGAGGTCGACGATGGAGATGAACAGTATCCCGTGGAGTCCCGTTTTGTGGTACGCCATACCCCTCCCGATGAACAGGACCCCCGTTTCGATCGTAGCGCTCCAACACAAGTCCGTTTCGTCCGTTTTGCGGTACGCCACACCCCTCCCGATCAACAGGACCCTCGTTTCGAACGTAGGAGGTCCGTTTCATCCGTTTTGCGGTACGCCACATCCCTCCCGATCAACATGACCCCTGTTTTGACCATAGGAGGTCCTTTTCCTCCGTTTTGCGCTATGCCAGACCCCTCCCAATGAACAGGATCCTATTTTGAACATGGCCGGTTGAACACAAGGCCGTTTCCTCTGTTCTGCGGTATGCTAGGCCTCGTTTCCATGGCCTGTTCCGTCCAAGCCCTCCCGATGAACATGACCACGCATTCCGTTCCGACCCAGCTGGTTGGCTCCCGCGCGTTCTGTTGCCTCCCGATGAACATGACACATTCCGTTGCCTCCCCATGAACACGAGGCATTCCGTTGCCTCCCCATGAACACGACGAGACGATGTTTCTCCGTTCCGACCTAGCCATTTACACGAGCCCTGACCATACGTATATATGCACAAGTAGGCGTTCGAGACCCGGCCCGTATGTACACATACGTGGCCATATTTTCTTTCCTGCATCCTGGCCGTTGTACGTACGTGTACATGCTACGTGCGCGCCTCTACTACGACATGTGTGCGCCTCTACATCGACCAGTATATATGTACGTACATGTTCGCGACCAGAATGACAACGCTACGTACGCTTCAACCAGGTGGGTCCCGACTGTCAGCCACTTCCTTATGTGCGAAGATGTAGCTGGTGGGTCACAACAGTCAGGGGGCGAATCGTTTTGTTTGTTTTTTTGCCGGGACGCACTTCCTTGCGTGCGAAGGTGTAGCTGGTGGGTCCCAGCAGTCAGGAGGGAAACATTTTTTCACGAAATACGGTAGCCCGTCCGGTGGGTCCCTGCTATCAGGTGGAGGAATAATTATTTTGCGCGTAATAAGAAGGCACTTCCTTGCGGCCGCCGTGGACCCAGTTGTCAGCCTCTCCACGTATAGTCCACGTCCGATGGAAGCCGTTCCTTGACCACGTTGACCACGCCGCGCCGAGAGCACCAGGGTGGTGGACGACGGCGAGGCCTAGGAAGGGGACGACGCGAAGCCGGGCAAGACGCGGCAGTGAATGCTCACGCGTAGAGGAGTACGAGGGTTCACAGGTTCGCTGCGGTGTGAGGCTGTCGTCGCTGCAGAATAATAGTTAATAGGGGGTGTGGGTGAGTAGAGGGATGGCCTGGCCAGCGGTGACAGTAGTAGGGGCGGTGCGGCCTCCGTCGCATCGCAGCCGGCCACGGGAGGCAGGAGCACGAGGCACGACCGGCGCTGGTTTGGGCGGCTGGAGCAAGAAGACCAGAGGTTGAAGAAGCACTACGGCCATGGGATGGACATCGTACGATCACTAGAGCTAGAATCGTGCATATGGACTAAGTTGACAAAGCCCTCCGTCCTCGTCAACTTAGTAGGCCCACAAGTCAGCCAGCCACTATACTGGATCCCAGCTAAGAGGGGGAGTATTCATTTTTTTGTGCGTACTAAGGAGGCACTTCCTTGCGTGCGAAGATATAGCTGGTGGGTCCGAGCTGTCAGCGGCGCTAACATTTTTTGCGAAATACAGAGGCCCTTTCCGTGGGTCCCTGATGTCAGGTGGAGGAATCATTATTTTGCGCGTAATAAGGAGGCATTTCCTTGCGTGCGGCCATGGACCCAGCTGTCGGCCTCTCCACGTACAGTCCGCTTCAGATGCATGTCGGTCGTTGACCATGTTGACCAGGCCGTGCCGAGAGCACCAGCGTGGTGGACGACGGCGAGGCCTAGGAAGGGAACGACACGGAGGCAGGGAAGACTCGGCAGTTGTTTCCCACACGGAGGGGAGTACGACTGTACGAGGGTTGCCTGGTTCGTCTGCCATCGCCGGAGAATAACAGCAGGTGTGGGTGAGTAGAGGGATGGCTAGGCCAGCGATGGGAGTACGGTGGGGCGGTGAGGCCTGCGCAGCAGCACAACCGGCCGCGGGAAGGAGGGAGCAGGCAGTTCCGTCGGCGCTTGTTTGAGCGGTTGGAGCAGGAAGAGCAGAGATTGAAGAAGCACGACGGTCGTTGGATGGACATCCAACAGTCACTGCTTGTGCGTCAACGTCTTTTTAGGAAAGCCTCAAATCTGTGGAAAACAGCAAACAACCCATCTGCCATTATTTCTAATAATATACAGCCCATTTGCTAATTCTTAAGGTTTTTTTGGAGCCCATATTCTTTTTGTTAGCATTACAGCCCATATTGTGGCCACGGTTAAAAAATTATACGAAATTTTGCATATTTTGGTGCGGTTTGAACTGTTTTTAATCCCGAAATTTTGACTCACATTCAAACTGATTTTAAAAATAAATATATATCTATATAAAGTCCAACAAATTCTCCACGCATAAAAATTAATGTAATTTAAAATCTCGAAATAAAAAAAAGATATTTGAAACTAATTGCCGGTTTGATGTGTTTTAAAAATGTACAGCCCATTTCTCATTATTGATGGGCCATTTTCTCGGCCAGCCGAATGAAACCTCTCATCGTCTCGAAAGATTTGCAGCCCAACAGGCCTGACAAAATGACTTACTTGGCAGGTCACAAAAAAACTGGACTGAGGCCGTGGACCCAGCTGTCAACCTTATTTTGTATATTTTGGTGGAGTCCGAACTGTTGTAATCCCGAAATGATAAACATTTTTTAAGAACTTATTGATTTTCCAAAAAAATCATTTTGTTTTTGTAAGCAAATAAGACGTGGGACAATTGAGTTGGTTTAAGGGAAAACCAGTGGTAAAAAAATCAGCGCTGGGTGGGAAAAAACAACAAAAATAAGGATGTAAATATGGAAAGGGAATTTTATGTGTTTTCAATATAATGATACGTGTATATGAACTAGTAAAACTATAGGTAGAGATTAGAATACGGATGTAGGACATGCGTTTCAAGAGGAAAATAGAATTGGGCTGTGTGTTTGATTCAGTAAAAATAATGTCTGCGGATGTTGTAAGACAAAATATAACTAACGCTGGCGGGCCAGAGGCCAGTAGATACCTGTTGGATCTTTGCGCCCCATTGTCGTCATGGGCTGGGCCTGGTAAAAACAAAACCAACCCTGGGCAGTCTACAACCCAGTTGAAACTTGCTCTACCTGAAACAACAATATATGTGCTCAATAAACGAGAGAATTCTGCAAGTACAGACTGATAACTGGGATGCAGCACAGATATTGTTTTTTTATCATCATAATAAGTGCATGCACTTGTTTCCAAAAAAATTGGAGAAGTACGAATTCAAACGGCAGGTGCTTATGCTACCCATCAAATAAATATCAGGTGCCTGAAAATTCGTTTCGAAACAAATGATTCAGCTTTATATCCACGTCGACCCTCGGCATGATGGTTGGAAGCAAATGCAAGTTCATACCAAAAGATCGTTAACAACAATACCAACTTGCGGATGACAAGGTAGTACAACTACCAATACCAAACTAACTTATAATCTTTTTACTCCTGGCCCTAGTGTTCGTCTGGTAGAAAATCTTGCAGTGGACCAGATCCCGCTCCTTCTCTTGCTCTAGGTCCCCGAGGTGGTACTGGTGCATCACCCAGTTGGTCCTCTGCTGGTCGAAGTTCTTGTTGGTGTGCAGCACCAGAACCTTTTTTTGCTGCCCATCTGCCGGCCGTTGACCATCACCGGCAAGGTATTGCCGGTCTTGTGCCACATCGCGTGCATGCCGCACTTCGACTGTATCTTGCGGCGCGTCCACGTGCCCCTTTTGAATGCCCTGGAATTGCACTGGAAGAAATGCTTCCTTAGGCCACTCAGTGTGATACCTGCAGTATTGTGGAATACAAGTTTTAGTGTACGTAGTTGGCATATTCATAACATCTTTGGAATGTTGCAGTCACTTGTTTCACTTTTTGTTAACTATCAAATTGTAATTGCTTCACCAGGTCTGCGTCTAAAAAGAAAAATAGAGCTAAAAACAAAGGAATATGTTTGCGCAAGTAGACGGCCGATCAATGTCTTACCTAGAAGTTTCTCAGGTTGGGTGTAGCATATGCCATGCTCGCTGTCGATGGTTGGTATCAACAAATCGATGAGAGATTGAAATCTCGCGCTGTCAGCACTCACTTTGGCCTCAAGGTGCTCGATCAGCTCCTGATCCGTGGGATCGAACTTGACGCCAGCCGGCAGCACCGGCCAATCCTTCTTTGACTTGCATCGGTAATTCCAGTTATATGGTACTCAATGTATGATCAATCGACTGTTTTAAGTGAATGATGAAAGATTTCTACAGATAAGTGGTACTCCAAATCTGAAGTCTAGAATACCCGAACACGCCGTCGGGATTCTTGTGTCACCTCATGCGCAGTGTGTTGTCCCGTCAATTCAATGTGTGGACATGATGAATAATTTGACCAACGTATACTAGTACTGCTATTGTACTACTTACTAGTCGTATTTAGTGTCACAACTTATACATAGGTTTAACTAACAAGTACGCACTTGAAGCCTAACTGATATATATATATATATATATATATATATATATATATGTATATATATATATATATATATATATATATATATATATATCAGCATCTCCATCATCATTATCATTACATCCTACGCAGGTGAGTTAGGATGCACTTGATCCCAGGAAGGTATCTACTATCCTTCAAACCAGATGAGTGCTTCAAACTAACAACATTACATAATATCCAACAAAAGAGGGTCGTGCTACAGCAGCAGAATACATGGCTCAGTCCAGATATCAGCACAAATCAAGTTGTGCATATTTGCTGTTGGTATGAACCACATCGTCGCATGTCGGGTTTGCAAAAGCCATCCATCGCATGGAAGCTTGATGCCTTTCACACACTGAAGATTATCTGGCAACAAGCTGTGCCGACGAATCTCTGGATATGGTGATTCATGAAACCCATGGTATGATGTGTAAACACAGCCCCCCCTCGCGAATGGAAGTTGCATAGCACGGTAATCATCGCCGGTGATATGATCGATGATTGGTTGGATGATTGGATAATTGAGCCCGAGGAACAAGGAGTGGTTGTCGAGGCTGTAAACCCGCCTCCAATTGAATACGCCTGGCCCAATGGAGCTGGGATCTTTCTCGAACACGAAGCAGCCATAGCCATCAATGTCACGAACGCCCCATGCATTGTACTACATGTGGTTTGATGTAATGATTTGGTCAATTTGGTACGTGCGAATGAGCATCAAATGACCGCCGTCAGCTGAACGAGCGATAAACAACCACCCATCGGCTGGTACGATTCCAGGTCCTGGAATCATGAAGGCCAGCGCATTTGCGTCTGCTGCAACAATTCAAATTGGAGACCAAAAGGACAAAAATAAACAGTCATGTTCAGAGTATGTGTGGAATTAAGATTATTATAACAGTGGCACATATAATAGACAGAGAATTGCAATGTCGTGGTCATAATCATACCCCAAGTTAAAAAAATAAGCCAATGGCTTTCATATTCTAGCAATATGTCATGGTTCAAACATCATGTAACAATGAGAGGAAAACAGCTATGATAGCGCCTACTCTTATTCTACCATAGCACTTACTACTACTGTTCTCATATCAACTCTAAGGAATAACATGTGTTGTTATAAAAATCTTGTAAACGAGAGTAACATATAGCAATCATGATGTTATGCTCATAATATGTATTCTAACAATCATTAGATGCCAATTGTTCTCATATCAACTCTAACTGTGACGCCCGGATAATCAAGCTACAGTAAACCTTTGCTAATGATGCCACGTCACCACGATTACTGTTGCTAAACTCACATTGGTTCGAAACCGATTCAAATTCAAATTCAAAATAAAGTCAAACAGTTAAAGTTTTCAAAAGTCAAAACTAAAATGTTCTAAATGTAACAAATAATTCATAAGTAATGGTGGTGGAGGAACCACATTTTTATAAAATGTCTAAATGCATTCAATTAATTAAAACTGTCGTTAAAACAAATAAATAAATGTGTTGGTATTTTATAAAATACTAAACTATATTATTTGGGGGTTAAACCCTTTTGTGGCAGAGGTATAATTAGTGTTACTATTTAAGATGCAACTTTTATATTTTATAAAACAAAAATAAAAGAAATCTGAAAAGAAATAGAATAAAAAAAAAAGAAAGAGAAGAGAACGAAGGAAGGCCCATCCTTCCCTGGGCTGTTCGGCCCAACAGGGCTACCAGGCCCCCCCTGGCCGGCCCATCCCGCCTTCCTTATCTCCCCACCCCGAAACCCTAACCCCCCTGAACCACCCCCCACTCCCCCACTCGTCCTGCACGATCCCCTCGCCTCTCCCTCTCGTTTCTCTGGCGCCGCCGCGCTCCCCGCGTTGGAGCCCCATCCCGCCGGCGCGCCCGCCCCCGGGTGGATCTGGATCGGGGGCAACCGACGCCCCCGACCCGTTGCGCGCCATCGCCCCACCGCCCTCTTCCGTCGGCGGCTCGGACGCCGCCGTGATCCTGTCGCCCCCGACCCGAGATGCCTCGACATCGCCGGACTTCGCCGAATCGCTTCCCCCGCCCCTCCTCCTCGCCCGGCTCCTCCTCGCTGGCGCTGCCCCACCGCCGCCGCGCCCTGTGCCGGGTCGACCTCGCGGTGGCCTCCTCATCTCCTCCCCACGGGTCGCCCCCGAGCCTCGCCGCCCCGCTTCTCTTCAACGCTGGTGAGGCCCTCGGCCTCTCCCCCCCCGATCTGTGTCGCCGGCGCCGTTCACTGCCCGCGCGCGCATGACCTCGCGCTGCTTCGCCCCGCCCACGCACGCGCTCTCGGCCGCGGCCTCCGCGCCGCGACTGGGCAAGTGCCCCGCTCGCTCCCCCCTACCGCCTCGGCCTACCACGGCGCTCCGCCCCGTCCCCTGCTCCCCGTGGCCGCGCACTGCGTGCCGTGGCCGCCGTCGCCCGCCGTCCCGCTTCCCCATGCGGCGCCGCCCGGTTCCACCCCCGATGGCCGTCGTCCACACCGGCCAAACACCACCGTGCCCCGGTGGCCTCGCCTCGCCTCGCCTCCCCGATCGGGCTCGGCCCTGGACGGGTGCGCCCGTAAGCGCACTGCCGGCGCCCGTGTGCCCGTGTCCGCTAAGGCCTAGTGGCCCTATGACAACGGGGCCCACACCCCAGAACGGTTTTAAAAAAAAAAAAAGGAATTAAAAATAATAAAATTATTAAATAAAAATAAAATGATTAATAAAATTAATTATTGATTAATTAATTAACTAATGAATTAATTAAGTTAATTAATCCGGTTTAATTAATTTAATTAACTAGTTAAGTTTAATTAAACTGTAATTAGGATTAAACCTAAACCCTAATTAACCTAATAGAGGATGACAGGTGGGTCCCATGGACCCACATGTCAGGGTTGACTCAGTCAACCCCTGTTGACTGCTGACGTCAGCATGACATCATGCTGACGTCATAAATACCTTTTTTCGAATTAATTAAATAAATAATTAAATTCCAGAAATTAATAAAATCTTTAAAAATCATATCTTTTAATCCGTAACTCGGATTAAAATATTTTCAACATGAAAGTTGCTCAGAACGACGAGACGATTCCGGATACGCAGTCCGTTCGTCCGCCACACCCCCTAACCTATCGAACCCGCAACTTTCCCCCTCCGGCTCCTCTGCCCGAAAACACGAAACACCGGGAATACTTTCCCGGATGTTTCCCCCCTTCACCGGTATCACCTACTACCGCGTTAGGGCACACCGAACACCGCGTATTGCCTTGTTATATTTTGTGATGCTTTGTTTGCTCTGTATTCATTATTTCTTCCCCCTCTTCTCTCCGGTAGACTACGAGACCGACGCTGCTGCTGCCCAGTTCGACTACGGAGTTGACGACCCCTCTCTCTTGCCAGAGCAACCAGGCAAGCCCCCCCCCTTGATCACCAGATATCGCCTATTCTCCTCTATACTGCTTGCATTAGAGTAGTGTAGCATGTTACTGCTTTCGTTAATCCTATTCTGATGCATAGCCTGACATTGTCGCTACATCTGTTGATACCTTACCTGCAATCCTAAATGCTTAGTATAGGATGCTAGTTTATCATCATTGGCCCTACATTCTTGTCAGTCTGCCTTGCTATACTATCGGGCCGTGATCACTTGGGAGGTGATCACGGGTATATACTATACATACATACATACTATACAGATGGTGACTAAAGTCGGGTCAGCTCATTGAGTACCCGCAAGTGATTCTGACGAGGGGGCTGAAAGGACAGGTGGCTCCATCCCGGTAGAGGTGGGCCTGGGTTCCCGACGGCCCCGACTGTTACTTTGTGGCGGAGCGACAGGGCAGGTTGAGACCACCTAGGAGACAGGTGGGCCTGGCCCTGTTCGGCGTTCGCGGATACTTAACACGCTTAACGAGATCTTGGTATTTGATCTGAGTCTGGCTACGAGCCTATACGCACTAACCATCTACGTGGGAGTAGTTATGGGTATCCCGACGTCGTGGTATCAGCCGAAGCACTTCAGACGTCAGCGACGGAGCGGCGCGCGCCGGATTGGACTGGAACGCCTACTAGGCTAGGTCTGCTTCCGGCCGCCCTCGCAACGTGCAGGTGTGCTCAGGGCGATGGGCCCAGACCCCTGCGCGCTTAGGTTTAGACCGGCGTGCTGGCCTCTCTGTTTTGCCTAGGTGGGGCTGCGACGTGTTGATCTTCCGAGGCCGGGCATGACCCAGGAAAGTGTGTCCGGCCAAATGGGATCGAGCGTGTTGGGCTATGTGGTGCACCCCTGCAGGGAAGTTAATCTATTCGAATAGCCGTGATCTTCGGTAACAGGACGACTTGGAGTTGTACCTTGACCTTATGACAACTAGAACCGGATACTTAATAAAACACACCCTTCCAAGTGCCAAGACAACCGGTGATCGCTCTTCCGCAGGGCGACGAGGAGAGGATCGCCGGGTAGGATTATGCTATGCGATGCTACTTGGAGATGCTACTTGGAGGACTTCAATCTACTCTCTTCTACATGCTGCAAGACGAAGGTGACCAGAAGCGTAGTCTTCGATAGGACTAGCTATCCCCCTCTTATTCTGGCATTCTGCAGTTCAGTCCACTGATATGGCCTCCTTACACATATACCCATGCATATGTAGTGTAGTTCCTTGCTTGCGAGTACTTTGGATGAGTACTCACGGTTGCTTTCTCCCCCTTTTTCCCCTTTCCTTCTTCCTGGTTGTCGCAACCAGATGCTGGAGTCCAGGAGCCAGACGCCACCGTCGACGACGACCCCTACTACACCGGAGGTGCCTACTACTACGTGCTGCCCGCTGACGACGACCTGGAGTAGTTAGGAGGATCCCAGGCAGGAGGCCTGCGCCTCTTTCGATCTGTATCCCAGTTTGTGCTAGCCTTCTTAAGGCAACTTGTTTAACTTATGTCTGTACTCAGATATTGTTGCTTCCGCTGACTCGTCTATGATCGAGCACTTGTATTCGAGCCCTCGAGGCCCCTGGCTTGTATTATGATGCTTGTATGACTTATTTTATTTGTAGAGTTGTGTTGTGATATCTTCCCGTGAGTCCCTGATCTTGATCGTACACATTTGCGTGCATGATTAGTGTACGATTAAATCGGGGGCGTCACAAGTTGGTATCAGAGCCGACTGCCTGTAGGAATCCCCCTTCCACACTCCTTGGCCGAAGTCGAGTCTAGGCATTACAAAAACTTTTACTAACTTGGCTGTGTGCCTTACGGGCCCACGTCGCCATCGGGTGGTATTAGGATCTTTTATTCCTCGACCTATACTCTGGGACTCTGATCTCTCTTCTATTCGGGTTAAATGATTTTGCTAAAAACAAACTAACTTTAGGTTCTCGGAAATAATTTCTCCCGGAGAATCCCTCACTTCAGATGATCACCCGCTGCACTAGAAGATTCTGAAGATACTCTCCGATATTCTCTCGAGACCTTGTGCCCGTTGCTTTTGCCATTCCCTTCCACCGAAATATCCCTATGGATAAATACTTACACCTGTCGTGCTTACTTTTATTCCCAGTTGATCTTGTTATTACAAGATACCCCGAAATTTTCTCTAATGTTCCAAGAATCCTTTTGTGCCTACTGCCTTGCAGTTCCTTGTCGCCTGAATACCCCTACGGATAATTTCTCGCACTTACCGAGTATCCACTCATCCCCAGTTGATGCATGTATGTCACGAATCCTCGAAATACCATTCGATCTTCCGAAAAATCCTGAGCATCCTATTGCTCTTGAAATTCTGGATTACTTGCATTATGGTTAATCCCATAAGTCTAGTAATCTTGTTGACATCCATTGTCATTATCATTTTGAGTCTGTTGACTCAATATGTTTGCGAATACCCGCAATCATCATTGATCCTTATAAATTACCTTTCCGGCTGAGCTGCCATCCTTTTAACTGGAATTGGTTCTCGACCAATCCAATTGTCTTTGATTGTACCCTAAGGCTATTCAACTTATCCACCCCTAATTAGAGCATTGCTTCGGATCCCTTGATTTGGAAATCATAATTCCTTTGCATTTGACAATTGAGTTAGTCAGTTGTTTCTATAATCTGATCTCCTTGCATTCTTCTTCCTCTAGTTGAGTACCGATGCTCACGTCAGAACCCTTTTGGACCACCAGATCCTTTGTTGGGTTTTATCTGACGATGTCCTTCATAATTAGTCGCTTTGTGAGTTCTTTCTCCGATACATAATGCCTTTGGTAAATTGTATCCTTTCCTTTTGTCAACCATGCTCTGCTTTTGAGCTGGTGATATCTACTCTTGAAGATTGTGGTATATGTTTCCACGATACCCTAACGGGTTGATCCGATGCCTTCCTTTATATGTGTGAACTCGGAAGTTTTCACGAGTCATACTCATCTGGTATTTCACCAGGTAAAACTTTCAACACTAATGCCTTAATCAAAGCGAATAGTGAATGGAAGGTTATACATTGAAGAAGTGGGAGTCGACCTTGAACCTTGCGTTCATGCCCAGGGACACGATGTATAACTTATCATGGAAGCTGCTCGTAAAAATAATTATTCCTTTGGTATAAGTTCATCTTATATCTGGGATCTGGCCTTTTGCAATCGTGGTTCCGACCATGATCTCCTTTAAATACCATTCCTCGGACAAAGTTAAAACAATTGTCTTCTATGGATCAATACACCAGTCCAACCTTTATTTTGATCTTGTGTTGAGTATTACCCCCCTGGTATCTCGAGATTATCATGGTACTTCATAAACTTCTTATGAGTTCTTCATCAAGTGCTACCTTACCACTGATTCCAATTTTTCACGGGCTCTGAGTTATTAAACACTCAAAGACACCGATAACTGAACCGAGTCCGCTCTACGGTTCAACAACTCTTCAGTAAGCTTCTATAAAGTATGAGTTTGTACCCGATCACGCCATTCCTAGCCTATTGGGCTACATCATTGCCGTGATGATTCTAACTGTGCTACCTGGTCCTTATTCTCGGAGCACCAATTTGCGACGATAGCTAAGCTTACGTCGATCTTCCTCGTCATATCATTTCGCCTTGAACAACGAGCTAGATTTCAAGTTTGTGTCGTACCTTTGGTTCCAATAACCTTTCACTTCATCATTACTTGACTTGATGTCGTCACCGATCGATTACATCTTCATGGACTCTCGCGACAAAGGTGACGTGATCATCAAACATCCTGAGCTCATCCAGGATATCAGTTGGATTCATGATGAGAAATACCATCCTTGCCCTTGAAGATTGGTGTTATCAGCGACCACTTTATTGCCTCCCACCAACACAAACTTGTTCATGTTTGGTGTTATACCTTGAGTTCCTTGCTATCCAGCAATTGTTCTTATTTACCTTGGAGTATTACCATCTTTATGTCAAGAATGTTCTGAGATTGTCCCACCTCTTGAGAATTCTTGAGATAGAAATACTTCTCACTGTCACCATTCTTTCTTGGTCCCCGTGTTAATTCCAACAAGTGAACGGTGTTGTTTGTATTCTTTCCTTCTAGCAATCCTATTGCTTTGAAGTTAATGGTCGGTCGTTCATTCTTAGACTATTGATTATTGAATCATCATTCCGGCATTGGTCGTGCAACCCAGGCCATATTCCCGGTGCACCTCTCATCCAATGTTTAACTGTGTATGTTCTCCTCGAGCATACACCATGTTCTCATTTGATCCGACAAATGTTATCTCCTTGTTCACGTAATTGTGGAAATCCATCTTTTGGAAATCTCGATGAATTGCCGTTGAGTTCACCAGACACCTCCTTGTCCTCTCCTTGGTTTAATGATGAACTATTGTTTCAGGAACCCCCTCCCATAGTTCATTTCCCGAGAATCTTGCAATGCCATTTCAACGATTTGTGTTGCGCCTTTTCTTCTCAGGTATCCTAAGTCTGAGGTATCATGACACCAATTGGATCTGAATCTCGGTCAGTTATGATGGTTGGGACAACTTTCCAGGAGTTATGTTGTTGGTCCTTTGATGACCCGGTAACATGATGTCATGCCTAGCACCCCCCCCCGGCTGGAGGACCTATCATTATAGATTCCTTTCAGCAGGGTTATCCATTCATCCATGAGGGGAATTGTAATACTGATTCTACAAGTTATTCCAGATGGATCCTTCGTGATTCCAAAGTCTGATCTTCACCTGAAGGCCATGTCAATGCTATCTCGAAGCATGTCTGCGATACTCTGATTTTCAACAAGAACATCCGAAGCCCAATGCTAAATGTTTCTTGCTCAATTATCCGAACACCGTTGTATGGGTAATGTCATGAAATTTCTCTCCCCTTACCTAAAGGGTTTTCTACATTATATCCTGTCATGGATATCAATCTCTACTTGTCCTTGGTAAGGATATACCCTTGAAATATGTGTTTAGACACATTTTCCTTTCCATTGTTCTGTTTAAACCTGATAATCACTTTTCCTTTCCATTGGTTTGTTTGACCTCTCTTGTGATCTATATAATCTAAGTAGTAATGATTCACTACTTATGTAAACACCTCGGTGCGCAATTCCGTCAGCAAAACCCTGTTACTATTGTTGATGACATTTCGGTAACCACCGATGGACGGGAACCTTGCCTATTGGTCCGCCTCGTTCAACGAGCAGGAAAATGGTTCTCTTCGTCCCTCGCCCTTGGTACCGATGTTGTTGTCGGCATAGCTGACAAGCTATTCACTGACATGCCTCCCTGTCGCGGCTGTGCAAGATGTCACCACCCTTCCTACTTTCAACCCGCATGGTGGGCCCATAACCCACAGGTCCACTGGATCGAAACCTGACTCTTCTTTACAACTCGGATTCTAATGCATCCTTTGCACCTGGCTTTGTATGTGATTCACTAGCTAATTGCTATACCGTTATTCATCCTAGAATCAAACACCATGTTATTCTCGTTGTTCAAACCCCTATTCCAGCTTCTGTCTAGTCATCGAATGATTGCCTACCCGTTTGAAACTTTGGTACCATCGTATATTGCACTCAACGAATTCACGGAAATACAACTCGTGGGGTACCTTGTGTATTTCCCATTGAGTTCACCGTCAGATGCCCAGCTTTGTGGATATGCGTTCTTTCGGAGTTTTTCCCCTTGGTCGTGTTCGTAGGATGATGGAGTTTCTGAAGAAAGGACGTCGACTTCATCATGATGACCTGCAGCAGAGAAATGAAGACATCAACGTAGTGGATCTACCTCTTCGAGAAGAGTAACCAAGACCAAGAAGGATCGTTAGAGTTTCGTAACCTAGTCTTTCCCTTTACTCCCCTCTTAAATCTCGGGACGAGATTTCTTGTAGTGGAGGAGAATTGTGACGCCCGGATAATCAAGCTACAGTAAACCTTTGCTAATGATGCCACGTCACCACGATTACTGTTGCTAAACTCACATTGGTTCGAAACCGATTCAAATTCAAATTCAAAATAAAGTCAAACAGTTAAAGTTTTCAAAAGTCAAAACTAAAATGTTCTAAATGTAACAAATAATTCATAAGTAATGGTGGTGGAGGAACCACATTTTTATAAAATGTCTAAATGCATTCAATTAATTAAAACTGTCGGTTAAAACAAATAAATAAATGTGTTGGTATTTTATAAAATACTAAACTATATTATTTGGGGGTTAAACCTTTTTGTGGCAGAGGTATAATTAGTGTTACTATTTAAGATGCAACTTTTATATTTTATAAAACAAAAATAAAAGAAAACTGAAAAGAAATAGAATAAAAAAAAAGAAAGAGAAGAGACGAAGGAAGACCCATCCTTCCCTGGGCTGTTCGGCCCAACAGGGCTACCAGGCCCCCCCTGGCCGGCCCATCCCGCCTTCCTTATCTCCCCACCCCGAAACCCTAACCCCCCTGAACCACCCCCACTTCCCCACTCGTCCTGCACGATCCCCTCGCCTCTCCCTCTCGTTTCTCTGGCGCCGCCGCGCTCCCCGCGTTGGAGCCCCATCCCGCCGGCGTGCCCGCCCCCGGGTGGATCTGGATCGGGGGCAACCGACGCCCCCGACCCGTTGCGCGCCATCGCCCCACCGCCCTCTTCGTCGGTGGCTCGGACGCCGCCGTGATCCCGTCGCCCCCGACCCGAGACCGCGTCGCCGGAGCCGCCATCGTTGCTCTCCACCTCGACCTCCCCGTCCTAGACCGCCCGCACCGGACCGCTTCTTCCTCAACGCCTCCACCTCCTCGACCGGATCTGGGTCGCGCCTCTGGCGCCCCCGACGTCGTCGCCGCCCATCTCCGCTGTCGCCTCCTCGTCTCCTCCTCGCTGGCGCTGCCCCACCGCCGCCGCCCTGTGCCGGGTCGACCTCGCGGTGGCCTCCTCATCTCCTCCCCACGGGTCGCCCCCGAGCCTCGCCGCCCCGCTTCTCTTCAACGCTGGTGAGGCCCTCGGCCTCTCCCCCCCCCGATCTGTGTCGCCGGCGCCGTTCACTGCCCGCGCGCGCATGACCTCGCGCTGCTTCGCCCCGCCCACGCACGCGCTCTCGGCCGCGGCCTCCGCGCCGCGACTGGGCAAGTGCCCCGCTCGCTTCCCCCCCTACCGCCTCGGCCTACCACGGCGCTCCGCCCCGTCCCCTGCTCCCCGTGGCCGCGCACTGCGTGCCGTGGCCGCCGTCGCCCGCCGTCCCGCTTCCCCCATGCGGCGCCGCCCGGTTCCACTCCCGATGGCCGTCGACCACACCGGCCAAACACCACCGTGCCCCGGTGGCCTCGCCTCGCCTCGCCTCCCCGATCGGGCTCGGCCCTGGACGGGTGCGCCCGTAAGCGCACTGCCGGCGCCCGTGTGCCCGTGTCCGCTAAGGCCTAGTGGCCCTATGACAGCGGGGCCCACACCCCAGAACGTTTCTGTTAAAAATAAATAAATAATAATAAATAAATAATAAAATAAATAAAAACGATAAATATAATTAATAAAATTAAAAATGATTAAATAAAATTATTAAATAAAAAAATGATTAATAAAATTAATTATTAATTAATTAATTAACTAATGAATTAACTAAGTTAATTAATCCGGTTTAATTAAATTAATTAACTAGTTAAGTTTAATTAAACTGTAATTAGATTAACCTAAACCCTAATTAATTTAATTAGTGAATGACAGGTGGGTCCCACTGGACCCACATGTCAGGGTTGACTCAGTCAACCCCTGTTGACTGCTGACGTCAGCATGACATCATGCTGACGCCATTAATACATTTTTTCGAATTAATTAAATAAATAATTAAATTTCAGAAATTAATAAAATCTTTAGAAAATCATATCTTTTAATCCGTAACTCGGATTAAAATGTTTTCAACATGAAAGTTGTTCAGAGCGACGAGACGATTCCGGATACGCAGTCCGTTCGTCCACCACACCCCCCTAACCTATCGAACCCGCAACTTTCCCCCTCCGGCTCCTCTGCCCGAAAACACAAAACACCGGGAATACTTTCCCGGATGTTTTCCCCCTTCACCGGTATCACCTACTACCGCGTTAGGGCACACCGAACACCGCGTATTGCCTTGTTATATTTTGTGATGCTTTGTTTGCTCTGTATTCATTATTCCTTCCCCCTCTTCTCTCCGGTAGACTACGAGGCCGACGCTGCTGCTGCCCAGTTTGACTACGGAGTTGACGACCCTCTCTCTTGCCAGAGCAACCAGGCAAGCCCCCCCCCCCCTTGATCACCAGATATCGCCTATTCTCCTCTATACTGCTTGCATTAGAGTAGTGTAGCATGTTACTGCTTTCGTTAATCCTATTCTGATGCATAGCCTGACATTGTCACTACATCTGTTGATACCTTACCTGCAATCCTAAATGCTTAGTATAGGATGCTAGTTTATCATCATTGGCCCTACATTCTTGTCAGTCTGCCTTGCTATACTATCGGGCCGTGATCACTTGGGAGGTGATCACGGGTATATACTATACATACATACATACTATACAGATGGTGACTAAAGTCGGGTCAGCTCATTGAGTACCCGCAGGTGATTCTGACGAGGGGGCTGAAAGGACAGGTGGCTCCATCCCGGTAGAGGTGGGCCTGGGTTCCCGACGGCCCTCGACTGTTACTTTGTGGCGGAGCGACAGGGCAGGTTGAGACCACCTAGGAGACAGGTGGGCCTGGCTCTGTTCGGCGTTCGCGGATACTTAACACGCTTAACGAGATCTCGGTATTTGATCTGAGTCTGGCTACGAGCCTATACGCACTAACCATCTACGTGGGAGTAGTTATGGGTATCCCGACGTCGTGGTATCAGCCGAAGCACTTCAGACGTCAGCGACGGAGCGGCGCGCGCCGGGTTGGACTGCGTTAACGCAACTTCCTTTGTAATGGAGGTTGCTAGGTCTGCTCACCGGCCGCGTACGCAACGTGCAGGTGTGCTCAGGGTGATGGGCCCAGACCCCTGCGCGCTTAGGTTTAGACCGGCGTGCTGGCCTCTCTGTTGAGCCTAGGTGGGGCTGCGACGTGTTGATCTTCCGAGGCCGGGCATGACCCAGGAAAGTGTGTCCGGCCAAATGGGATCGAGCGTGTTGGGCTATGTGGTGCACCCCTGCAGGGAAGTTAATCTATTCGAATAGCCGTGATCTTCGGTAACAGGACGACTTGGAGTTGTACCTTGACCTTATGACAACTAGAACCGGATACTTAATAAAACACACCCTTCCAAGTGCCAGATACAACCCGGTGATCGCTCTCTAACAGGGTGACGAGGGGAGGATCGCCGGGTAGGATTATGCTATGCGATGCTACTTGGAGATGCTACTTGGAGGACTACAATCTACTCTCTTCTATATGCTGCAAGACGAAGGTGACCAGAAGCGTAGTCTTCGACAGGATTAGTTATCCCCCTCTTATTCTGGCATTCTGCAGTTCAGTCCACTGATATGGCCTCCTTACACATATACCCATGCATATGTAGTGTAGTTCCTTGCTTGCGAGTACTTTGGATGAGTACTCACGGTTGCTTTCTCCCCCCTTTTTCCCCCTTTCCTTCTTTCTGGTTGTCGCAACCAGATGCTGGAGTCCAGGAGCCAGACGCTACCGTCGACGACGACCCCTACTACACCGGAGGTGCCTACTACTACGTGCTGCCCGCTGACGACGACCTGGAGTAGTTAGGAGGATCCCAGGCAGGAGGCCTGCGCCTCTTTTGATCTGTATCCCAGTTTGTGCTGGCCTTCTTAAGGCAAACTTGTTTAACTTATGTCTGTACTCAGATATTGTTGCTTCCGCTGACTCGTCTATGATCGAGCACTTGTATTCGAGCCCTCGAGGCCCCTGGCTTGTATTATGATGCTTGTATGACTTATTTTATTTGTAGAGTTGTGTTGTGATATCTTCCCGTGAGTCCCTGATCTTGATCGTACACATTTGCGTGCATGATTAGTGTACGATTAAATCGGGGGCGTCACACTAACAATAACATGTGTGGTCATAAAAATCTAGGAAATTAGAGGAACATATAGCAATGATGTGGTTATAGACATGCTATGTATTCTAAATTTGTAACAAATGAACAGGCAGTCGTATTCATAAGGTAAAGATGAGATGAGATAGAACAATTACACGACGATAGATTCCACCAGTATAGGCAGCCAATCTGTGCGTCGACCACGTAAACGATGCCATCGTGCACTATAGCATCAAACAGAAATGTTGCCTCAACAGGATTGATGATGAGCCTTAACCATGTATGGCGACCGGATTCCAGATAGACTAATCGCATGTTGAACAAGGCAATGAGCTTGTAATCCATGTAGTCTTATGATGGTGTGGGCACTTCGTAGATTACAACTTTCTGCAAACAGAGGTCGAGCCAAAAGCTTGACGCGTCTCGTGCATAGTAGGCAGGAGTGTCCGGAAGGCCGCGAGGCTCGATGGCGGCGGTATCCAACGATGGAAGGGTGATCTCTCGCTGGGTCTAGATATCCACGAGATGCCACGGACTACCAGAGTGGTGGATGAGGATGATCCAGTTGGCCTTCATGCCCGCCCAGTAGTGGCCGCGCATGAAGGACAGGTGGACAGGTAGTGGTAGCATGTCTAAGGGAACCACGACAACATTCGTAGGATCGTCAAGTCGGTGTCTAGACCACCTGCGATGATCGGGCATCAGCAAACAGGGTGTCTTGAAAAGAGCCGGTCGGTTGCAGACGAGTAGACGGTACAAAGACACCAAGCATGCGGCCAGACGGACGGTGCTGAGTAGGTCCATACGACTACAAATCTGCTCCAGGAGAACATCGGGGAGGGAATTCCAATCGCGGCTCTGCGTGTCAGTCGGTTCTGCCATTGGGGTTTTCGGTGCCTGCGAGCCCGCGAGGAAGTGGATTCGGGCGGGTGAACGAAGAAGCTTCACCTCGTGTGGCTGAGCAGTGAGCGGGGGGATATGGTACGCGCGAGCTACCAAGGAAGATGGCGCGGGCGGGCGAGTAGTGAGCGGGGGTAAATGGTGTGCGGCTGACGATGGGGAAGAGAGGAGGAAGAAGAAGAGAGGAGGAAGAAGAGTGGAAGACGGGGAAGAAAGTGCATTAAATCTCAATTCTACTAGTACTACTACCAGGATATACCGTCCTTCGGAGTGTAAATAGTTACACCGATGACATGTGGGTCTACCACAAGAGGGCCCATATGTCAGTTAATGGAGGAGATAGGTGTGTAGGCGTATTTGCGGAAGCGTGCTCTACTGGCAAACATGATGGCAGTACTGGGTAAGGCTGATTTAGTAACACCAACACGCTGGTTCAGCTTATTAATTACGTGTCCCATCTGCTGTTGCGTGTATTGTCACTTCACTGCGAAGACTAGTTGAATAGTTCTCTCTGACCGATATGGGGAATAATGGATCGCGAGGACTTCCTTTCTACAGTATCCCTATGCCTCGACGCTCACTTCACTCATTTTGCTCCGTACCTAGTCACTTGTTGAAATGTGTAGAAAGACAAATACTCTGTATTTGGGAATAGAGTGAGGCTTTTACTCCGTATTTGGGAACAAAGGGAGTATCACCATATGGAGGGAACAAAGGAAGCTTGAAATATGAACATGTCAATGGGAGGGAGTAAGCCCCATGCATGCATGCATGCATGCAACATGCAACACTCACACGTACACATGGACGAACGCAACACTCACGCACCCATGCGGCACACAGCACACGATGCAACACACACGCTCACGCTCAAGTGCTCAACCTACTCCCTACGTCCGTGAAAGACTGTACTACATTTAGAGATTTACACATTGACCAGGGCATAATTAACGCCAAAAAGTATCAGACTTATGTGTGCATGCGACCATTGAGAGAAGAAGATTAAATGAAGGACGTTGCATGCTGTAATTAAGGATAGACATGTAGCCTATACCTACAGCACAAGTTGGTGCATTAGTCAATCAATATCGATTTAGATTAAAGGCTAAATGCATTGGAAGTGTAGATGTACATCATGTACTACACTCTTTGTTTTATGCTGGCCATAGTGGGGGTAACATAACTAGTATCATGTACTTGGGACTCACAAACATGCTTATGTGGCAAACAATTAAAGAACAGAGAGAGGTAGTAGTAAATATAGGTAGATACCGTAAGACAATAAATGTTTTGCTACTACTCCCTCCTTTCTGGTTTATAGGGCTCAATTCAAACATCTCACCAATCAAGGTAGATGGTGAGTGGTGGAATACTTTTTGTATTTTTGCAAAAGCACCTAATTAATGCTCTTGTTTTCCTCAAAAAATTATGGTGGTGTTTGGTTCTCTAGTCCTAGGACTTTTTCTAGTCCCTAGGACTTTTTGAAAAAGACTCTCAAGGAGGTGCTTCTAATGACTTTTAGCAAAAAGTCTCAAAAAAGTCCCACCCTATTTGGTTTGCTAGGGACTTTTTCTACTCTCTCCATTTTTGTATACTAGGCCACAAACTCATATTACAGGTACCAAGATAAAAATCAATGCACGTTTAAGTCAATGTTGCATGCTAGCTTGTTACCTTATTTGTCGTGTTAATTAATGTGTTTTTTCTCTCCCACGCACAACAAGGCAACCCTTTTACTCCTCATTGGTGAATTAATGTTGGGAATGCAAGTCAACCTTCTCACTCCCGCATGCATGCAAGGGATATTAATATTCTTAGGTTCTAGTAAGAGGGAAACACCATCAATTTTGCCTCGATTAATGTTAGTGGCCTTGTATAGTTGCAAATTGTAATTTTGATAGTGGCCTTGTATACAAAAATGGAGGGAGTAGTCCCAACACAAAAAAGTCCCTGAAACCAAACACCCCCTATGTTTATCAATGCATTAATTGCAATGCATGCATGCATAAAGTACATGCATTGGTCAATTTTTTCTTAATACTTGCATGCAATGATTTAATGCACTGTGGAATCTGAACATGTGATCGAAAACAACCAAGTTGAGCCTTATAAATGGAAAAACTAAAATTTTGAGATAAGCCCTATAAACCGGAAAGGAGAGAGTATGTGTCATGCATGGCAATAAATGAGACCATCTATGATACTACTTTATGATACTATGCACTATAGATGTAGTATCATGCACTAGTATCATATGCATGACACTAGTATATTTTACTCTCCACTATGACCAGCCTTATAGCCGATGTACACTCTTTGTTGGAAGACCGAGGGAGTACACGTGCATGCACTCACATACACAGCCAGGGCGGTTCGCGCGCAAGGGTTGGACTCGTGTCACGCATGCGTAAAGTTTTGTTTAACTGATTTCTTTGCTCTGCCAACTGACAGGTGGGACCCAGAAACTAGGTGACAATTTAACCAGTCAACAAAGTGCCACGTCGACTATGTGGCCGGTCAATAGGGTGGAATACGGTGCTCTATGATGAGCTAGTGATCGTATAATCACCGCAAAACTATATATAGTGACCGTAAAGAGCGTATTGTTACATACATTGACCGCCAGTGTATTTTTCTCATTTCAAATTAAGCCATATTAATCAGAAAGGATGCAGTATGGTCTACTACTAGTACTAGTACTGCTTTGATGTGTCCCATCAACTCGCCGGACGAGGAGAAGCTTGCTTACTACGCCTCTCCCACGCCCACGCGCGCGGTGGTTTGCAGGACGAGGAGAGGGTTTTGACTACAGCGCCCTCTCCATCTCCCTCGCCCTCGCCCTCGCGGTGGATGTGCAGCAGTATAATCGGTGTCAGATTGCTAGAAGCATATTGTACTGTAGTATCATCATTGTTGGACCTTCCAAAGAGGCGAAGAGCCAAGTGCAAGGTTCACATGAGTACGAACTGTTGAACCTCCCGAAGAGGCAAAGAGCCAAGCACAAGGTTTTATAGGAGTTGTCGTCCTAGTAGGAGTGTACTACAACTATAGCAAACGATGCTACTGTATGATGCCACCACGTCACGTATATCCAAAGCTGTGCCACCTTTTTTTCGCAAAGAGTGTGTTGGAGCCCGTGCAACAACCACACAAGTTGCACGTACACATAACACATTTACTAGTAAGAAATTCTAAAGGACAAATGCCAGTATGCCACACAAGTTCATCTCCAATTCATGTGATAAATTTGTGCACGACTAGTCCACATATATTCACAGCACTACCGTTCACAATTACCGTACTCCACTTACACGTTATAGATGGGCTACATGTCCTCCTCCAGGTTCCAGTCCTAGGTGTTCTTCATGGATGGCACGATCCATAGTGGTGGGCAACGGGAATCACTGTCGCAGCTTTCTAGTCCGGTTCCACACGATGGAGACTCATCCAAGCTGAAGCGGCATAAATCAAGGATAGCGTGTCCCAGCATGTCGTTCATCCGACGGTGCGCAATGAAGACACAACCATGCTTCATGAACGGTAGGCCTTTCGTGTGGTGCATGGAAGGTGGCATCCGCTTCACAATGGGGTAGCTGTCCCCGATGAAAAGCGAGTACTCTCCAAGAGTGTTCCTCGGCACCCACGTAGCATCACGGGGGTCGAACTCGGCGCCGTTCATCTGGTACACGCGGCATCCCAGATCTGGACACATGGTGACGTACATAGTCAAGGTCCATGCATAATAATGTTGTGCTCAAATATGGCGGTCAGTAATATTGTGCACCAAATAGTACTACTCCGGTATAGAGGAAGTAAAATAACCAGCTTATTATATATAGCCACACTCTTGGCTACATGGATGAGATAGTAAGACATGGAAAAGCAAAAATGGTGGCAGCTAGTGGGTTCAAGTCTTCAAGGGCCTAGCTAGCTATACGCGTCCTCCAAGGTAAAAAGTACTCCTACTAGTACTACTAAGTATACTACTAGTACAACAATGAAAGAGAAGGTGAGAAGGTTAAAAAATGGAATACATGGGTAGATGGTGACGCTCCGATCGTGGTAGATTGTGTGACCATGTTGCACATCAGTGGTACCATGGGTAACGACTGCTAAGATAGTTGATCCCAATATGCCAAAGTCAGCTACAAGGTTCCAGGTTAGACCGAATCGCGGATGCAAATGCACATCCAGGATCGGCGATCTTATTTTGGACAATTGCATTTTTACCCCTAGTTGGTTCCTACCCACGGGTTTTGCCCTTACTTTTCGAGCTTGCTCAGTTTTTCCCTTAGTTTTTTCGTCGTGGTCCCTCGAATGCCCTTTGACCGTTTGACCAAAACTTTGAAAATTCATAACTAATTAATATGAACTCAGAAAAATGAAAATAAGATATCAAAATGTTCAGATAAACATTACCTTTATGTGCATATCATTTGCATTCAGGACAAAAGCACTCTTTAAACTACCTGAGGTAATTAATGTTATTAGCATTATTAAAAATAAAAAGGGTATAAACAATATTTTTTTTCATGAATAAAAATTACATGCAAATGTAGGTGATGTTTTCTCACCATCCAGATATCTTATTTGCATTTTTCTCAGTTCGTATCATCTTGTTAAGAATGTTCTAACGACTTTGACCATTATTTGGAAACTTCATAATAAGTTGATACAAACTCAGAAAAATGCAAATAAGATATCAGGATGTTCACAAAACATCACTTCATGAAAAAAAATATTGTTTATACCTTTTTTATTTTTAATAATGTTAATAAAATTAATTACCTCAGGTAGTTTAAAGGGTTCTTTTTTCCTGAATGCAAATGATATGAACATAAAGGTAATGTTTATCTGAACATTTTGATATCTTATTTGCATTTTTCTGAGTTCATATGAATTAGTTATGAATTTTCAAAGTTTTGGTCAAATGGTCAAAGGGCATTCGAGGGACCTCGACGGAAAAAGTAAGGTCAAAACTGAGCAAGCTCGAAAAGTAAGGGCAAAACCCATGGGTAGGAACCAACTAAGGGTAAAAATGCAATTGTCCCATCTTATTTTGATCGGGGGATGACTGGTCCCTGCAAAATAATGGAGTATCATTAGGGGTGCAAATGATGGTTTGTGCATTCCGTTTGTAATCTCCCGTACCGTAGGATTTCAACCAGATAAAACAAGTCCCCTGGCTTGTCATCGCGAAGATGCGGCCTAGATGGCGCACGGCGTCTTCGAACGTGTAGGCATACAAATCTGCCACCGCCAGCATGCGCCAGCCTCTGCCATTACTGCCTCTTGCATTGATGGCAATCCTTATGTCGAACACCGCGATGAGATAGTAATCGTCATAGCTGCGTCGCTTTGTCGGCGGGCCCGCAATTGCTATCTTCTTCAATCTCATGTAGGCATCATCATACGTATTCAAGCCCAGCCAGTCCGGAAGGCCGATCCCAATGATGGAGAAGGGGTCTATCGGAACGGCCGCACTGCTGTGGATGTTGTGCAAAATGATGGTCGTATCCGGCCGGAGGTATGCAAGCCAATCTTCGTTGGCACCGACCTAGACCTATATATAAGACGGTTTACAAACTGTACAAAACTGTACAAAAGCACGAGGGTTGATTGTTCATCAGGTTTACAAAAAAAACTCAGATTGAAAAGGGCAACAACATCTAACTCCAGCACTGTTTTTGGCAGTCACAGTCAAATGGATCGGTCAGGTCCATAGAATGAACATCCTGGGTCGTAAAATTTACTGGATTATGACCACAATATGTTGTAAATAGAAGCACGGCACGTTCAGAAGCTCTTTTGCCCACCTGAAACTCCTTCTTTTGCTCTTCGACATACCCATCCGTCAAAACCATGTTGCTGATAAACTTAAGCCTGATGGACAATAGTAACCTCGCATTCAGCAGGAAGAATGTGACAAATCTTGTGTTTGCACGGTTGGCTACGTATCGTTCTAGCGTTATTATCTTCAATCGAATCTCATGAGAAGTGAGAAAATACCGATGCTTACGAATCCGCTGATTGGTTATAACTTTCTTACCCCGTCTTGTTGCCTAAATAGACATGAAGATTGAAAACAGTTATGGTCTAAAAGAAGAGTGTCGAAAGAGCAACAGCTGAACGGTTAATTCTAGTACACTATATGCGGGCTTCCAATGTGCGTGAAATTATCACCTTTATATACAACTTCTCGAGACATGGAAAGCATTGCAGCAAGCCAAGAATCTTATTCAGATCAAAACAATTCATTTGTATATATAAGATCTTGACAGAATCCAACACGATTGATAGGCCATCCATGGAGAAACTCTTCATTGAGCATAGAACATAATATTAGTACAAAATGTGTACTCCAAGATGATATATAAATTATGCGCAGAAATTTAAAATGCAGCTTATGGTTACAAGTGTAGATGATAATATAAAGTACCCCTGAAGAACTGTGGAGCCAAACAACATATTAAAATGAGCATAGAGATCATGTATTACACCCAAGGTCTCCAGTTTAGGCACAGAGAGGACGGTTATTTGCAACAGTGAATAACTAGAATCAAGGATCAACCTTTGAAGTGAAGGGGCATCTTGGATGATGAGCTACCTTCCATCAAAAGAAATTCCAATTTTTACAAGGTTAGGCGACTTTATTTGGAGACAACCGATTCTAACTGTGAAAACAAGCACCAAGCACTCCAGCGCAGGGCAACTGGAGTGGATGATGCTGTGCAATGAGGCCTCCGATATAAGAACCCGCACAAGTGAAAGTTTATTGAGAAATGGGAGTCGAAAGTTTAGTACCAGATTGTCTGGTAGGTAGCACAGCGCAAAGGTGGCGATGTGGAGAGAGGAGGAAAACCGCGAGATGGACATCGGTGCTGAGGGCACAAGTTCATGGCGTTCGGTATGTGGTATGTGATTTCCAGGGGAATAGTAGAACTCAAGCAGCTGTAGTTCTGTGAATTCAGGGGATTTCAACTAGGCGTCCATCGTGCAGGGCATGGTATGCTTGCTCAGGTAGCATGACAGGATGCAGATGCTTTGAACGGAGCCCTGGTGGGAGGAGATGATGGCTCTGGGGATTTCAAAATCATTGAAGAGAGATAGCTGACAACAGTCGAGATTAAAGGGCACGGCGCGCCATAGAGAGCGCCACCGAATTGAGAGGACTTGGGTGCGGCAGCAATCCTTGGTGGGGAGAAGCGAGATGATCTCCCCAAGGATGGCGTCCGGGAGATCGCTGATGCGGTCCACCCGAGATTCTACGGGTTCCTGGGATCCAGTGGGGGCGGGATCGCCGCTTCTCCCCGCGCTGCCAAGTGCGGGATCTACAACAGGCGTTGCCGCTGGCGGGAGCCTCATCTTCTTGGCGCTGGGGTCAGCCGACTCCATTTTCCTCGAGGGTGTCGCTTCGCGCTAACGGATTTGAGCAGAGTAACGAATGACGAGCCTAGTTGTAGTGTGAGCGGAGAAGAAGGGGGGTTGGGGGTTTACTGTAGGAGTGAGGAACAAGGGGAGTTGGGGTTTTCTGTAGGAGTGAGGTGAGGAATTTGGGGGTACGAGTGGAGCGAGCTGACGTGAGGTGGGTGGGATCGAGGAGGAAGAAGAGCACCCAGGTTTTTTTGGGGGGGGGGTGTACTGGGTGTGGGCAGGGCCTTTTGAACTGATTTTACTATTTACTAGTGTGGATTGGCTGTTTTGTCTTGGGTCCAGAGAAACAATTACTACTATAGTACAGTGGAGACACTATACAGCTACCCAGAAAAACAATTACTACTAGTACAGTGGAGACACTCTACCGCTTTTGGCTCCTCCTAGGTCATTGAAACGTCTCCCTCTACTGAATGCTGTTATACTTTTGTTCACCAACATGCGGGCCATGCAGCGCGCGGGCCGAAATGCCATCCACCAAATTAGAAGGCAGTATGAAGGCGGAGAGTCAACCCGGTCGTAGTGCGGCAGTAACAAGCTGTCGTATCACAAAACCCCACCTCCGCGCAGTCTAAGTTTGACGGACGAAGCAACCATCATTTCACTCTTCGCTGAATCCCCTTCTCCCTCACCGTCTTCAAGAAAGGCAACACTCGCATCTGCCACTGTTCTTCTCTCCCAACGAAGGGAAGGTAAGCGGATCCGTGATGTTGGTATATTTTCGTTCAGAGAAAAAAAAGAACTTTTGCAAAGCAGTAACCGATCCTCACTCTCTTTTTTGTTTCATTGTCATTGCGATTGTGTTTTCCTTTCAGTGGTCTCCTAGTATTCGTCGGTTTCATGATGGACCAAGGAGAACCAGGCAAAGATCTGCCGATATTGGAGCAGACGCGGGAGGCTGATTCCCATGAGACAGAGAGCTCCAAGAAGATGGAGGCAACCACCGAGCCGACCCCAGATATGCTCACGGCCACTACTAAGATGGTCAACACCCCGTTTGAGGTTACAACCCCCGTGGCACTGCAGGAGCAGTTTTCCCCCTTCGAGGATGTGTCCCCCCCCACCCGCTGAGCTGCCCAAGGTGATTTCCTTCATTGCCGATCTCGATTGTGGTTTTTCATCTAAATATGTGGTGATTTTTTTAGAAAAGGAAGTATGTGGTGATTAATAATGCAAAATTTTAATAGCTTCGATGCCATGCTATACATAGTGGTTTAAATAACTTGTGTTTCTTATACTAAAAAGTAATTCAGAATTTGTTTCTATTTCAATTAGAGCCCTGATGCCGACAAGGATTGTGTGGTTGTGCATGTCACTCGCTATGAGGCGGACGACCTGAATATATGCACTGGGAAAACAGAGTTCTTAGGCTGTTGGATCCTGGAAGCCATTTGCGGTTATACCAATGAAGAGGTGTATTACAGCCTCACTATTGTTAGACATGTTGTCTAGGGTGTACTGAAGCACAAGAAGTTCAAAGCTACTCCTTCATTTGTGAGGCATACTGTTCTTGTCAAGCTTACGTAGGAGGATGACGTGACATGCCTCCACAAACAAGTTTATCAGTGGCAAGGCCACAAGGTTGTGTTCATGAAGGTTCACAGGATTGAGCCGCTGCGGGACGTCCTCGATGATCTTCATGGCAAGGTCCGTCTTGTGTCCAGCCCAAATTAGATCGAGGCATGAAATAGTTTCCCTAGCTAGTGTTTAATAGTAGTTTGGATTGTGTCTAATTATCCGAACCTTGCTTGTTATCGACCCCTCTGGGGCTAGTACTCTGTTTGAATCTGTCTATGGGAACAGCTGCTACTTTTGTGTGCCCGTGAATCATGTGAGAACCATTGTAATTGTTGCCGAAACAGATGCGTCCTCACTAGTTTTTTCATGAATATGGCATGCTAAGACATAAGTTGTCACAGTTTATCATACGAGTAGTGTGTGTTTTGATGAAATAGAGCACTTATTCGAGAACCGTGCACCGACGTATACATAAGTACTTGTAAACACTGTTGGTGCTATCCCACTTGTAAGCAGTTGCGCAAAACACGGCACATTGGCTTAGCTCGCTTCAACACTAGGCTATCGACCAGCTAACAATCAACAATCTGCTGTCTGACATATAAGCAACTATGTATCTTGTTACAGTGGTTCATACAGTTAATTGAGTCCACAATGCAATAAATTCCAAACGTTCAACGCTTGTCCACCGCTCATGTGGAACACTCGCATTAAACTCGTCTTCATAAAAATCTTGAAAAGCATAAGTTAAGCAGTTTTATACATCTCAATGATTCATAGAACATAAAAAACATATACTAGTTCATAGCAAAAGACAAAGTTCTGAGAAGGTTTACAAATTAGGAAAAAACAAGCAAGGCTTCTCTGAGCAAAGGGCCTCCCGGCAGGCTTAAATTTCCTGGAGTTCACTCTGGTTTTTTCTTGTTGCCACCATCCAGGGTTAGGTTCTCTCATTCCAGAATAACCAATTATAATTGTGGTCTCAGCTGGAATGCTGAACTGAACCATGCAATGTACTGACCAGTTGAAATGCTTGTGCATTCCACTAAATTTAAGCACCGTTATTTGCATAAATAAGCAGACCACAATGCCTCTTGTCCGCGCACCTGTCCAAAAAACCGTAGTGCAGCCGTGCTAGCTAGTCCTCGGTCCGTGGAAGAACTGGCAGAAAGTGCATTTCGGACTAGGATGCAGTTGTTTTTGCTCGTCCCTGCACTGCAATCAGGAAGTAAAACGTACGAATCAGCTTCTTTTAGATTGTGTTGGTCATTCTACCTTAGTTACTACCAATGTAGGAATACCTTGAAGACTGGAGGTTAGATGACGACAACGAGGGATAGCCATCTCATTTTGCGCAGCTGTACTAAAACTGAAGTGTGTGCTTTTGATTGCGTGGATAGAAACAATACAGAGACAGACATCCCGAAACGATATGGAGAATCCCTGTTTGCGCAAATATGAAATACGGTTATTTAAACAGTGACAGAGATTACTACTTTCCCCCATTTCCTCTTAGAACCAAGTCCTAGATTCATGCTACAGCTTTACCACTTTCTTCCCTGTTCGAACCAACGCTTTGAGTTGACTGTATGAACTAGCTTTACTTCTAATAATAGTAGAAGTCTAGGTGGCTTTGGAACAGCGGACGGAAGTAGAAAAGGATCCACACGAAGGGGAAAGAGCTGGGGCAGTAGAGCAAGGCAGGTTTCGAAGGAATATATACCTGAGGGTCGTCGGCATGTGGCAAAGACGGCGTCAGGAGGCTGATCTTGGCCACAATACCGCAGGGAGGAAGAAGGGGTCAGAGGCCCTCCCGAGCCGGTGCTCTCTCAGAGAGAACGGAACGGCCGCCGATCGGGACGCGCGGGCAGCCATTGGTCTCCTCCCTCGCCGCTGACGACAGCATGAACGATGCACCTACACCCCCTGCCCCGGTCGAGGTTGTCCGGCCGGATTTGTGACCAGCCGTGAGCTGACAGAGAGAGAGAGAGAGAGAGTGTGGCCACCTATGTCTTGCTTAGATCTAGAGAGCATGAGAGAGTGAACGAGAGGAACCCTAGTAAAGCAAGCGCTAAGGCTCCTGCTTTTATATATAGTGGAGTGATTTTGTTGTACCGGCTTCAAAAAAATGCGCTCCTACGTGTACCCGCGAGTGGGTGTGAGAGAATTAGTGCGTGCGTGCACCGCTTCTCTTCGTGAGAGTACAATATATACTATGCCCAAAGAACGTTCGCCGCAAGAGTAATAATACAAGTGTGTGACGTGTGAGCTAAAATAAAATGTGCGCGCCGTCTTTTGTTTTTTATAAGTTCCAAGGGTAGGGTGTGAAGAGCACATATGTGCGTGACGTCTACCTGCAGATAGACGATGGGTGCCACATGCGAGTCTGCGAGAGGACTCGGGAGAGTTGTGACTCGTGAGGGTGCGTGTGCGTGTGAGAGAGGGGGGCACGTATCAATGCAATGCATGTGTCCATAAATCATTATCCGACAAACGTTTGCCACAAGCCTTTTCCTGATGAACGCCGTAAGAACCATTAGATTGGCATCCGACAGTGTCAGTTTTGCCATGTCATTCAACAGAACAGCCACTCCTCCTACACACAAATCTTCCACGTGAGTGTTGGCAACTACCATATACTCCCTCCGTTCCGAAATGCAGTGCATATAGCTTTATTGAAAATTAGAACCTCGCAAACTTCTACCGAGTTTTCGTGTACCAAATTGCACATGTATAATACCCTGTATATATCATTTCATTCATCTTCGAGAGGTAACTATAAAGATGGGTGAGGAGTCTACAAAGAAAGACCATCGTATCACCCGCAGCAATTTCAACCATCCTTTAGTGTCGAGGAATATCATAGGAACTCTATATGATATGATTTTTATAGGATTTTTTTCCTTTAGAGCCAATTGGTTCATAGGAATAGATTCATATACTCTACATTTCAAAGGAAATAAACATGATATCATTTCTATAGCTTTAGAGCCACTTGGTTCATATGAATGGATTCCTATACTCCCTTAATTTCAAAGGAAAATAAACATTAGCTTATATTCAATAGAAAAGTTCCTATGATATGAACCAAATTACATCTCTTTACTAATCCCTTCTCATAGGAATTGAGATACATGTCATCTCTAGATTCAATAGAAAAGTTCCTATGATGTGAACCAAATGACATCTCTTTTCCAATCCCTACTCATAGGAATTGAGATCCTCCATGACATCTCTTTCCCTACAACTTCGATGTATACATCTTCTATTCCTAAATAGATAGTACAACCCACTAGTAGGTTTTTTCCAAAACATGCAACTATGGCACAAGAACTATATAGTGTGCCAATAACTTTGAAAGATGGTCACTAGATGAAGCTAACCCGACAATGTAGAGATGGGCAAATCCGAGCACTACTGGCCATTGGATATCATCAACATTCCACCAGATCTGCCACATGTACAATTTAGAAGACTCGATGGTTGAACTTAAGCATAATGCACAAACCTCAAAACACAAGCACTTCTCCTTTGTTCTAGAATCTTCTGTATCATAATTGATTATTTTTTTCTAAATGAATTGCCATCATTTGTTTTTTACTTTATGATTTACAATGCACAACCCCATGAATCTTAACATTTTTATAAAACTAATTGATTTTGAATGAGATGAACTATAAGAACTAAACGAACATCTACATCATGCATATATGACTCAAAGCTTTACATGCTATAGTGTGTATTTATTCATAATTTGGTTTTGAAATCTCATGCGTTCAATACATGTGTACCTTACTAGTTTTGAGTAGAGTAGCAAATTTCACGCGGCCCCTAGTATATCAAAATGCAGGGCCAATGCATCATTGCCTTTCGGTCGAACCTACGTCCACAATTTTTTGTACGTGCTATATCTCCACTAGTCTCCGAACCCAAAATGTTGCCTCGTTCCCATAAAACCAAGCGGCCCATACATATTTAAGGCGTCAACTCGAACCTGTTTACTACGACGTGGCCCCGCATGCCGTAGTACTCCTACAAACCCTACCGCCGCACTCATCATCAGTTTTCTTCAAGAGGACGAGGGAGAAGCCGATTTGTAGTGGAGGCGCTTTCAAAACAAGGATCTATAGTGGAGACCCCTACCCTAGGGTGCCCTAGGTATCTGCCGCATGCATCATTGTTTTCTCTTTTCTTTATGCTCTTGCGCGCTAGAGTGAAATGATGGTTGCTTCGTCCGTCCAGCTTAATGCGGAAGAAACGGTGCTAAGCGCGTGTACCTAGGTGAAAAGACAATTTTGAGTCTATAGCTAATTAAATGAAACAAACTTAGCAACACCATTTCATTGGAAGAGGTCACTCCTTGGAAAATGCAATAAATACTAGTACTCCCTGTGTCCCATTATATAAGAACGTTTTTGACACTACACTAGTGTCAAAAACATTCTTATATTATGGGACGGAGGGAGTACGAAGAAAGAGATAGAGAGGAGTAAAAAAATACACTTATAGCCAACCTTGTTGTAGTATGAGTGACTATGTATGACATGCCAACATCAGATAGCCTAACGCACCATGTTAAATCTCGAAGGGCGTGACTGCATGAGTGACGTGACGGTCGTGATAGGCACGACCATGATACGGGCTGCTGGCAGCCCTTGGATCTGAGATCAAACGGTCGCATGCTAAGTTGCTGAAAAATTTAAGAATAACCCTCCAGGATAGGATATTCACCCATAGGTCTAGAATCACGCCATGCAACCGTTTGATCTCAGATACAAGGGCTCTCGGAAGCCCGTATCATGGGAGAATGGAAAGACACTACCCTGCCGTTCGCACGCTGGCAGTTCGCTGCTACTCGTCCCCGCACGTCCTTTAATACTATGGCGGTTCGCTCCTAGTCGTCCCGTCCATTCACATTACGGTAGTTCCACTAATCCTAACCATCCTCCCAAATCCATGGCGTCCCAAATCGATCGGCGGTGAGTACAAGGTTAGAACCATCACCGGCGATGAGTTCGACGTCATCTACACCCGTACTTCCGCGATGGTGAAAGGATGCCTTTCTCGATTCAGACGCATGTTCGAAAACTCACATGATGAGTGGGTCGCTGGGCTAGATGTTGAGTACACCACAGTCGTGGGACGATAGAAGGATCTAAAGGACGAAGAGAGGAAGAAGCCCGTCGTGATCCAGGTTTGTGTAAATAACGTTTGCTTGGTCTACCACATATGCCATGCCGACGTTGAGTGCCAGGATTTTAAGAACTTCCTCGAGGACAAAATAGTCAAATTCGTTACTGTAGACTTTAAGAACGACAAAGAAGTCCTGCATCGGATACGCCTCATTGTAGGCAACCCCTTTGACCTCCAGAAGAATCCGCTGGTGACCTCCCGTCAGCCTTCAATGCTGACCCTGGCAGGAGCCATGGTTCATCCTTCGTACGGTAAACTGGAGAAACCTCCATACACGTTTCATCGTCATGCATGGCAGCGGAATGTACTAGATATAGACCACATCTAGTATGCTGCAATGGATGGCTACTTTTGTTTCAATATCTACAAGGGTTGGATGAAGAGCAACAGCCAAGTTGGCGGTTCAAGCAAAGAAGTGTCGGCCAAGAGGAAGAGGGACAAGGACGAAGTCGAGGACATGGACGAGGACTCCGAGTAAGGTGGCAGTGTTGTTGCTCATGGTGGTTCTAAACTTCTGATGCAGTGTCTACCAGATTAGTTGCATAGTTTAATTTCAGGTGTGCTTAGTTTAATTTGATGGGTGTGTTGTGCTGAGCCCCCAGCAGAACTATGTTATGTTTCTTCTCGTTATTTTAACTCTTCAGTATGTACATACTAGTACTAGTATTTCTTTAATAGAATTTAGCACCCCAATTAAGCACGTACTAGCTTTTTTAATAGTACTATATGCATAATTTGGCGACGAGTGCTCTCTATATGTACCACCTTTTTTTAAAATTTCAATTTTGCTCCATGGCGCAATCCATCGATAGTGGAGTACTACTATACAAAAGTATACATTTTTTAAAAGGCTAGCATACTGTTCATAACATATATATATAGCCAGTTAAATTCTCAACCTAGAACGACGTGCATGCCATGTAGTAAACCGATCCGGAGGAAGTATAGTAAAAATGAGGTGATTTTACCGAGCGATCGGCGGGGGAGCATGGCCTGTCATGCGGTCCCACGTGTCATGATGTACCAAGGCGATGTGCGTGTCCCTCTTGAGGCAGAAGCAATACTAGTACATGGTTTGAGATGATGTCGAACCGAAGTGTGAAATAATGGTTGCTTCGTCCGTCTGGGAAGGTGCGGCATTGTGATTTGACGTCTCATTGCTCATTACTACCACTGGGCTGGTACAAGTGTGGTGTGTCCCCCTACTGTTCTGCACTGTTATTTGGTGATTGACACGTCAACCCGGTTGCTATATGTCCCACAAGTCGGCGACAGGAAGTACAGAATTCATGAAAGGGAGTGTCGACGGAGGAGTATACTACATAATTCATGAAAGGGAGCGACTTAGTTTTGGAAAAATCTGTTCTTACGGAGTACGTACCCACTAGGGTTTATAGGGCTCATCTAAAAAACATTCGTTTTTCCATTTGATGTGGAGACCGGTTTTCCGGGTATTGAATTCCAGAAAACTGGCCATTGTGCTCACCAGCCCCAGGATAACTGTTAGCTGATGAGGCACCAACTTGATACAGAAATTCCAAGCAAAATACAAAAAAATGAAGTACAAGACCATTATGGCCTGTGAGTACAACAAACGGTTTCTAGTGGTTGATGGCGGAAGCGGGTTGTGAATCATCAGTGTCTATGGGACTCCATTTCCCACGGGAACAGCTGATCAGACTAGCTCCTATCTTCGCGAGGCTGCTATCACCGTTACTTAGGTTCCGGGGCTGTCATCACGTCGCTCCTCTCCGTGCAAGAAATCTGGCCAAGACAATTGCCAGGGACAAGCCAGTGAGTACTTTGAATGTACTCGCAAACATTGAGAACACGGGTATAATATAATAACGATGTGCTGAAAATATTTTATACTCATGATGTCAGTCACAAAAGATAAATATAACTCTGATGCGGGTAAGCATGTTATATCTATGAATATGCAATATCATAGAAGTATTAAAAATATCATGAAATAAATAACAAGCATGCCACAGTCGGGCGTCTGAGCGACGCCACATAAAGGGCCTTAAAAGAAATGCCACAGTCGGGCGTCTGAGCGACACCACATAAAGGGCTTTAAAAGAAATGCCACAGTCGAGCGTCTGAGCGACACCACATAAAGGGCTTTAAAAGAAATGCCACAGTCGGGCGTCTGAGCGACACCACATAAAGGGCTTTAAAAGAAATGCCACAGTCGGGGATCTGAGCGACACCACATAAAGGGCTTTAAAAGAAATGCCACAGTCGGGCGTCTGAGCGACACCACATAAAGGGCTTTAAAAGAAATGCCACAGTCGGGCGTCTGAGCGACACCACATAAAGGGCTTTAAAAGAAATGCCACAGTCGGGCGTCTGAGCGACACCACATAAAGGGCTTTAAAAGAAATGCCACAGTCGGGCATCTGAGCGACACCACATAAAGGGCTTTAAAAGAAATGCCACAGTCGGGCGTCTGAGCGACACGACATAAAGGGCTTTAAAAGAAACAATCATAGTGAATATCCCAGAGGTAGAACCATCCCAGAGATACTCGATGATAACAATAATATCACGGGTTAGTTAACAAGAATAATAATCATAATTATCACAAGTCACAAGTAGTAATTCCCGTTCTGGTTTAACAGTTTCACCTCCGAAGACCGACACTAAGACCGACACTTGACCCATCCCAGACTATAATCCTTAACCATGGACACGGCTATTCGAATAGGTTTAATCTCTGCAGAGGGTGTACTCTTTACCCACGAGTAACGGATTTCTTTAGTCCATCGAGACTAATTCCGTCTACGGTCTTTTTGTTGAAAACACACCTAACTTGCACACACCAGCTTAACTCACACGTGTCTGGAATCACCCACGACACCTGTCAAGCAAACTCTAAGTGGGGAGGCTACAACCTCGAGTAGCATGGGATCAAATTTATATTGCACGCTCTAAGGGGTGGCCTCCCCTCTCGGTCTCAACCGGAAACACCCATGCCCCCGGACCAGGTGGCCTGCCTACCAGCTACAACCGGTATCTTCCACCCTGGCCTCTCTGTACGGTGTGTGCTAGGAAGAGGTTGACAACTTACTGAACCGTACTCTACTTGATGTAGAGACGAGTGGTAGTACGAAACAAGTATGGGGTTACTGGAACAAAACTCGATCTATGGTCGACTCAGGAGGTTTAAGTATTTCCTGCATGATTAGCATAACGATTATATTTCAACCAACAGAGTCACCGCTCATATTACCTTACCATGCCATACCAGACATAACCATCTCGACGGAGATCGGCGACAAACTCATGCCTACCCAAGGCAGAGGATTTCCCGGGTTCCTGCCGGTATGCATGCACGACACATGAGGATGATTATCATCACAAGTGTGATCATTTCCAACAGCATGGAAATCACAAATATGCATCCATGCACATGATCATCTCACATGAAATAACAATTTCTCCAAAAATGAGGTAGTGTGATAAATGTGTCAACGAACACTCTAAATCATCATGCCAGGGTTCAGAATGCTTGCCTTCAAGGTGTGGAAGGGCAGGGTGCACTCCAAAACTTTTGGAAGTTTTCTTCTTTCTCTCCAAAGTCCTATTTTAAACAAGTATGAATTAACACCCATATTCAAAAACAGCACAAAAAGTTGTTTGAAATTTTTCAAATAAATCTTAAAATAAACTAGGTTAAATTTGAGAGAGGTAGGAAAAAGAATCAATTCATTTGGAGTTATGTTTTAAAAGATACAGCAGGTCAAAGTTTGGTCAAAATCTGTTATTTAAAAATAAAACAAAAAAGAAAACGTTTCAAATAAACATGTATACGTCGAAAGCGTACTTTGAAACTGCGCCTCCACTTACTATACGTGGCGGCGGGGCTGCGTCACTGACAGTGGGCCTGTCTGGCCCACTGGTCAGGTTTGACCAGTCGCCTTCCCTCTTCTCCCTCTGGCCGAACAGAGGTGGGGACTCCAGCGATCGTCGCCGGCAAACGGCGGTTCCTCACGGGCAGCTAAGAGCAGGGATGGATCCGCCACTCCTAGGCGGTCCTTCCGGTGGTCGCAGGGTCGCCGGAGGTGGAGGGATTCGCCGGCGGCGAGCTCCGCGGCAGAGGGGGGCTTCGGTGACAAAGTGGTTTTTCCCCCGCAGTGGGTCTCGATCAAAATTGAGCAGGGGGATGGATTTACAAGGGGGAGAGGGAGTTCCTGGTGAAGAGAGTGGAGAGGGGGAGGCTCTGGTGGTGCCGGAATGATCGGGGCAGTGGCGGCGACTGCAGTTGCCGCAGACGGGGAAGAAGACCTCCCCGGGTCGATTGGCTGCTACGGGAGAGCTAGTGGAGCATGCTGAGGGTGCTTAGCCAATGGAACGTGCTCGGGGGCCTCCTTATATAGCGCAACGAGGTCGGTTGCGGCGGCCGGGGATAAATTCGTCGGCGAACCGCCTCCCTGTAGCGTTAGGGCGTCGTGGCGACGACGATAGCTAGCCAATGGGCGAGGGGATAAGTTTGCGCTGTTCACAGGGGCAGGTGGCGAGCCGGGGTGGCTTGGGAGGCGCTGGCCTGAGCAGGGTTTGTCGTGCGGCCGTGGCGGCTAGCCCTTGGCTTGCCGGGAATGCGGCGAGGCTTTGCTTGGCGTGATGCGGTGAGGGGGAGCATGCCGCGCGCAAGGGGACACGGCGTGCCGGCTGCGGTCGGTCACGGGCTGGGGTGAGTGCGGGGCGTGATGCGGCGGCTCGGGCACCGCTCGTGCAATACGCGCGCTCTGGGTGCGTCCAGTGCATGCACGGAATGTGTTCGACACAATGCCGTGGCGTGCTACAGGTCACAGGTGAGGTTGGCAAGCAACAACACTAGGTTAGAGATGAAGGGAAACTCCAGGGACAAGGTGGTTTGGTCAGGTGGCCATGTTCACAATGTAGACTTGAGATCATGCCAAATCAGTCCATGCACTCCAGGTGTTTGTCGAAATGCCAAAGGCACTTAGGCTTTTCTTGGAGGGGCCAAATCTCCCAGATCAGTGTCTCCTTGGATGCACAAGAGGGTGGTGAGGTTAGTTGGTGAAAAGCACAAACTTGCTAGTGCATGTTTTGCAGAACTTCACATCTGGACAGGATGTGAGTGGCATTATTTCATGAACCAAAAATATGCCAATGGTTGCAAGCTCCTGGACTTAGGGGTTTAGCATGGAGGACTACAAGTAGAAGAAAGGATCAAGGGACAAAGAGCAAGCAATAATATGGATGCTGTACAAACCATCATGATGGACCAGAATGGAGATGAGGTTGATTCACTCAAAAATTTCGAAGAACATCCTTGGATCTTTGCATATAATGGAATCATATGCTGCTACTGACATCCCAAAATTTTGGTGGAAGCTAGAAACAAATATTTAAAAGGGTTGCAGTGCAAAAATGCCTACTGGACCAGAGAAGAAAAACATGTGTAGCACTCAAAATATGCAATGAATGAACTATATTATTGCATAAAAGTGATTTAAAGGCATCACATGACATCTCCAAATTTTGGTTGGATTTTTTCGATAAATCTATCAACTGGTTGTAGTACAAAAAGAGCTCCAAAAATTTAAAACAGTCATTTTAAAGAAAATAGCTCAAGGTGAAATAATTTAATAAATAATCCTACTGATTAAGAAGTTGTTTTAATGAGGTGGCATAGAAGTCCAATATGTTTTGGAAGGATCCACTAGGGCAGATACTCATGAATATTAAAAGAAAGGTTTCGAAATCAACAGAAATATTCTTGCAGGCAAAAATTTTAGCTCTTGGCAAAATTTTAATAACTAAAAACCTGGTTAAATTTTTGGGGTGTTACAATTACTACCCCCCTTAAAAAAATCTCGTCCTCGAGATTTGCTAAGAGCCGTTTGTGAAAAACAAATGCTTCATATGTGTCCAAGCGGTTGTGAGTCTGCTGCCGTGGTGTTGTGTGAGTAGAAAATAATCCATGCAGTGAGGGAATAAATGATGCAGCAACTCAGGAAAACGAAATCTCATTCTAGGATTTTCGCGGTTACATAAGTTAGTCACGAAGAAAACTACTCATACTAGTAGAAACTGAATAATCGACTCGTCGCACACATTCGAGGTATCATGCACCAGTTACCACATAATAATAAATGCTGAAATAACAAACAAAGCAGTGACGTCTAAAATGAAAACGGTAACTGGACGGGGTCCTGATAATATGTCTCTGGTAAAGGGATACACTCCTCTTCTACCGGAGGAAGCGGATTGACCAGTCGATGTATGCACCTCTCCGGGTCGGGCCTTAGTGGTCTGCCGATGGCAATCTGAGGGTTCAGATCTGTGAGACTCTAGAGATAATCCATTACTCGCTGGTTCAGATGCTCTTGAGCGATGATGTACTGGATAATGTTGGCTAGTACTGGGTCTCTCTCAATCCGACCACCGGGAAAAGATGTTACTCCCCCGGGTGCTGCATGGCTCGGAAAGTAATAATATCCTCGTTCGCGGGCATAGGGTACTGCGGATCGAAGGCGAGCAATCGCTTCTTTCGCAGCAGCTTCTATGGCCAGGTGTGGGGTTGGCATAGATTTCCCCACGAAGGAAACTTCCGTTGGATCTTGGTTGGGGTCTACGGGAGGAATGTGTACTGTTGCCCAATATTCCGAGGTGGAAACAGTGATTCTCGATTTGAACAGCTCGTACTGGAGTGGCTGGGTAGAACCCATAGTACTGCGGGTAAAGTCCCACAATATTTTGACGAAGCTACCTGGGGTTGCCTCTGGGGTTCTCAGATGAATACTGGGGCTCAGCATGACAAGAAAAGGGTGTGAGGGTGGTGCACAAGGTGTGGGGTGCTGGGTAAGGTCACGAGGTGGCCTTTATATAGAAAAGGAGCTGGGTTATTCTTACCGTGGTGAAAGGTAATAAATTTACCAGTTTAGCTCCAAAGGTCGGGTCAGTGTCAGAGATACACATATCTCATAAAGAGACGTGTTACTGTGGTTGTCGTCGGGGTTGGTTTTGGTAGCTGTGCCCGGAAAACATGCAACTATGCGCTGACAAAATACGCAAGGCTACTATTAAAACGGAGGCACAACGACAGGCTGCGTTTATATACAAGGTCGCACAATTACAAACCGAGGATACACTGAAACTCGGTACTACTCGTACGGCTTAATCTACCTCGTTTACGTCTAAACGGGCGTGCCTGGTGGATGACGAGGCTTCTCCATGTGTCTCACTGCTGGGATTAGTCAGAGATGGCGGAGGAACTACAGGGTTGGGGTAGCGATGATGACCATCACGGGGATTGTTGGCCACAATCCCGTTGGAGTGTGTTCCCAAAAGGCGTCGAAGCACTTCTGGGGTCATCACAGTATCTTGGATGATGGCTGGGGCTGACCTCAGGGTCTCGATCGGGTGTCCGAACAGCACGACTGGGTTGTCGGCATCGGCCTCGTCTTCTCTTCTTGCTGGGGCTCGACGAACCAGCTCTCCTCGAGCTGCAATCAGATCAATGGTGATCTGGTCGAACAGTGCCTCTAGTGCACTTACATAGCGCACTAGGTGCAACAATGCGGGATCTGTCTCGTGATCTCCATTGGCAACTTGGGGTGGTCTACCATACCCTTCACGCCTGGGGTAGTAGTAGAACGAGCGACAGTTAACTCTGGGCGACAACTGCCGAAGTTGGACTATAGCCTCTCGAGCAGCTAGCTGGATGGCTTGTGGCTCAAAGGAAGTTGTTCTTCCGGTGAACCTGTAGGGGCGTTCTGGAGATAGACCCCTACCGTAGATGTGCACAGTGGCCCAAAATTGACGGCTTTCACCGCCCATGGGTCCTTGGTACACAACATATTCTGGGGGCTCTTCTAACGCATAGGCATGACGGGTGAGGTTTGCGAGTATGGTCACAAAACCTCCAAGGTTGGTCGTTGTGGTCTCGTTGTGCACGACGGGGCCTGGCATTATGGCTCGGCTTGGGGTAGAGGCTGTGCTAGGTTGGGGCTAGCGTGCCCTTTTTATAGAAAAAGGGGACGGAGTCTTCCTTCGCACGTTTGTGAAGGAGACATCTTGGGCGCTGGTCACTAGCGCGTGATCGACAGGCTAGGTTGATAGGTTGGGCACCGACTGCCAAAAGTGTCGGGGTCACTGTGTGGCTATCTTGCATGAGAAGCTCAGCTGGGGTTTGGTTAAGGTCTGGTGGGTTGGCTTGCCTAAGTTTTTCGACCTGGCTAGGATAGGATTAGCCAATGGTCAGCCTGGCTCTGGTACCAAGTCTATGGCGACCGGTTTTCCGGGTATTGAATTCCAGAAAACTGGCCGTTGTGCTCACCAGCCCCATGATAACTGTTAGCTGATGAGGCACCAACTTGATACAGAAATTCCAAGCAAAATACAAAAAAATGAAGTACAAGACCATTCTGTCCTGTGAGTACAACAAACGGTTTCTAGTGGTTGATGGCGGAAGCGGGTTGTGAATCATCAGTGTCTATGGGACTCCATTTCCCACGGGAACAGCTAACCAGGCTAGCTCCTATCTTCGCGAGGCTGCTATCACCGTTGCTTAGGTTCCGGGGCTGTCATCACGTCGCTCCTCTCCGTGCAAGAAATCTGGCCAAGACAATAGCCAGGGACAAGCCAGTGAGTACTTTGAATGTACTCGCAAACATTGAGAACACGGGTATAATATAATAACGATGTGCTGAAAATATTTTATACTCATGACGTTAGTCACAAAAGATAAATATAACTCTGATGCGGGTAAGCATGTTATATCTATGAATATGCAATATCATAGAAGTATTAAAAATATCATGAAAAAAATAACAAGCAAGCCACAGTCGGGCGTCTGAGCGACGCCACATAAAGGGCCTTAAAAGAAATGCCACAGTCGGGCGTCTGAGCGACACCACATAAAGGGCTTTAAAAGAAATGCCACAGTCGGGCGTCTGAGCGACACCACATAAAGGGCTTTAAAAGAAATGCCACAGTCGGGCGTCTGAGTGACACCACATAAAGGGCTTTAAAAGAAATGCCACAGTCGGGCGTCTGAGCGACACCACATAAAGGGCTTTAAAAGAAATGCCACAGTCGGGCGTCTGAGCGACACCACATAAAGGGCTTTAAAAGAAATGCCATAGTCGGGCGTCTGAGCGACACCACATAAAGGGCTTTAAAAGAAATGCCACAGTCGGGCGTCTGAGCGACACCACATAAAGGGCTTTAAAAGAAATGCCACAGTCGGGCGTCTGAGCGACACCACATAAAGGGCTTTAAAAGAAATGCCACAGTCGGGCGTCTGAGCGACACGACATAAAGGGCTTTAAAAGAAACAATCATAGTGAATATCCCGGAGGTAGAACCATCCCAGAGATACTCGATGATAACAATAATATCACGGGTTAGTCAACAAGAATAATAATCATAATTATCACAAGTCACAAGTAGTAATTCCCGTTCTGGTTTAACAGTTTCACCTCCGAAGACCGACACTAAGAGCGACACTTGACCCATCCCAGACTGTAATCCTTAACCATGGACATGGCTATTCGAATAGGTTTAATCTCTGCAGAGGGTGTACTCTTTACCCACGAGTAACGGATTTCTTTAGTCCATCGAGACTAATTCCGTCTACGGTCTTTTTGTTGAAAACACACCTAACTTGCACACACCAGCTTAACTCACACGTGTCTGGAATCACCCACGACACTTGTCAAGCAAACTCTAAGTGGGGAGGCTACAACCTCGCGTAGCATGGGATCAAATTTATATTGCGCGCTCTAAGGGGTGGCCTCCCCTCTCGGTCTCAACCGGAAACACCCATGCCCCCGGACCAGGTGGCCTGCGTACCAGCTACAACCGGTATCTTCCACCCTGGCCTCTCTGTACGGTGTGTGCTAGGAAGAGGTTGACAACTTACTGAACCGTACTCTCCTTGATGTAGAGACGAGTGGTAGTACAAAACAAGTATGGGGGTTACTGGAACAAAACTCGATCTATGGTCGACTCAGGAGGTTTAAGTATTTCCTGCATGATTAGCATAACGATTATATTTCAACCAACAGAGTCACCACTCATATTACCTTACCATGCCATACCAGACATAACCGTCTCGACGGAGATCGACGACAAACTCATGCCTACCCAAGGCAGAGGTTTTCCCAGGTTCCTACCGGTATGCATGCAGGGCATATGAGGATGATTATCATCACAAGTGTGATCATTTCCAACAGCATGGAAATCACAAATATGCATCCATGCACATGATCATCTCACATGAAATAACAATTTCTCCAAAAATGAGGTAGTGTGATAAATGTGTCAACGAACACTCTAAATTATCATGCCAGGGTTCAGAATGCTTGCCTTCAAGGTGTGGAAGGGCAGGGTGCACTCCAAAACTTTTGGAAGTTTTCTTCTTTCTCTCCAAAGTCCTATTTTAAACAAGTTTGAATTAACACACAAATTCAAAAACAGCACAAAAAGTTGTTTGAAATTTTTTCAAATAAATCTTAAAATAAACTAGGTTAAATTTTAGAGACGTAGGAAAAAGAATCAATTCATTTGGAGTTATATTTTAAAAGATACATCAGGTCAAACTTTGGTCAAAATCTGTTATTTAAAAATAAAACAGAAAAGAAAACGTTTCAAATAAACATGTATACGTCGAAAGCATACTTTGAAACTGCACCTCCACTTACTATACGTGGCGGAGGGGCTGCGTCACTAACAGTGGGCCTGTCTAGCCCACTGGTCAGGTTTGCGAGTATGGTCACAAAACCTCCAAGGTTGGTCGTTGTGGTCTCGTTGTGCACGACGGGGCCTGGCATTATGGCTCGGCTTGGGGTAGATGCTGTGCTAGGTTGGGGCTAGCGTGCCCTTTTTATAGAAAAAGGGGACGGAGTCTTCCTTCGCACGTTTGTGAAGGAGACATCTTGGGCGCTGGTCACTAGCGCGTGATCGACAGGCTAGGCTGATAGGTTGGGCACCGACTGCCAAAAGTGTCGGGGTCACTGTGTGGCTATCTTGCATGAGAAGCTCAGCTGGGGTTTGGTTAAGGTCTGGTGGGTTGGCTTGCCTAAGTTTTTCGACCTGGCTAGGATAGGATTAGCCAATGGTCAGCCTGGCTCTGGTACCAAGTCTATGGCGACCGGTTTTCCGGGTATTGAATTCCAGAAAACTGGCCGTTGTGCTCACCAGCCCCAGGATAACTGTTAGCTGATGAGGCACCAACTTGATACAGAAATTCCAAGCAAAATACAAAAAAATGAAGTACAAGACCATTCTGTCCTGTGAGTACAACAAACGGTTTCTAGTGGTTGATGGCGGAAGCGGGTTGTGAATCATCAGTGTCTATGGGACTCCATTTCCCACGGGAACAGCTAACCAGGCTAGCTCCTATCTTCGCGAGGCTGCTATCACCGTTGCTTAGGTTCCGGGGCTGTCATCACGTCGCTCCTCTCCGTGCAAGAAATCTGGCCAAGACAATAGCCAGGGACAAGCCAGTGAGTACTTTGAATGTACTCGCAAACATTGAGAACACGGGTATAATATAATAACGATGTGCTGAAAATATTTTATACTCATGACGTTAGTCACAAAAGATAAATATAACTCTGATGCGGGTAAGCATGTTATATCTATGAATATGCAATATCATAGAAGTATTAAAAATATCATGAAAACAATAACAAGCAAGCCACAGTCGGGCGTCTGAGCGACGCCACATAAAGGGCCTTAAAAGAAATGCCACAGTCGGGCGTCTGAGCGACACCACATAAAGGGCTTTAAAAGAAATGCCACAGTCGGGCGTCTGAGCGACACCACATAAAGGGCTTTAAAAGAAATGCCACAGTCGGGCGTCTGAGTGACTAAAGGGCTTTAAAAGAAATGCCACAGTCGGGCGTCTGAGCGACACCACATAAAGGGCTTTAAAAGAAATGCCACAGTCGGGCGTCTGAGCGACACCACATAAAGGGCTTTAAAAGAAATGCCACAGTCGGGCGTCTGAGCGACACCACATAAAGGGCTTTAAAAGAAATGCCACAGTCGGGCGTCTGAGCGACACCACATAAAGGGCTTTAAAAGAAATGCCATAGTCGGGCGTCTGAGCGACACCACATAAAGGGCTTTAAAAGAAATGCCACAGTCGGGCGTCTGAGTGACACCACATAAAGGGCTTTAAAAGAAATGCCACAGTCGGGCGTCTGAGCGACACCACATAAAGGGCTTTAAAAGAAATGCCACAGTCGGGCGTCTGAGCGACACGACATAAAGGGCTTTAAAAGAAACAATCATAGTGAATATCCCGGAGGTAGAACCATCCCAGAGATACTCGATGATAACAATAATATCACGGGTTAGTCAACAAGAATAATAATCATAATTATCACAAGTCACAAGTAGTAATTCCCGTTCTGGTTTAACAGTTTCACCTCCGAAGACCGACACTAAGAGCGACACTTGACCCATCCCAGACTGTAATCCTTAACCATGGACATGGCTATTCGAATAGGTTTAATCTCTGCAGAGGGTGTACTCTTTACCCACGAGTAACGGATTTCTTTAGTCCATCGAGACTAATTCCGTCTACGGTCTTTTTGTTGAAAACACACCTAACTTGCACACACCAGCTTAACTCACACGTGTCTGGAATCACCCACGACACTTGTCAAGCAAACTCTAAGTGGGGAGGCTACAACCTCGCGTAGCATGGGATCAAATTTATATTGCGCGCTCTAAGGGGTGGCCTCCCCTCTCGGTCTCAACCGGAAACACCCATGCCCCCGGACCAGGTGGCATGCGTACCAGCTACAACCGGTATCTTCCACCCTGGCCTCTCTGTACGGTGTGTGCTAGGAAGAGGTTGACAACTTACTGAACCGTACTCTCCTTGATGTAGAGACGAGTGGTAGTACAAAACAAGTATGGGGGTTACTGGAACAAAACTCGATCTATGGTCGACTCAGGAGGTTTAAGTATTTCCTGCATGATTAGCATAACGATTATATTTCAACCAACAGAGTCACCACTCATATTACCTTACCATGCCATACCAGACATAACCGTCTCGACGGAGATCGACGACAAAACTCATGCCTACCCAAGGCAGAGGTTTTCCCAGGTTCCTACCGGTATGCATGCAGGGCATATGAGGATGATTATCATCACAAGTGTGATCATTTCCAACAGCATGGAAATCACAAATATGCATCCATGCACATGATCATCTCACATGAAATAACAATTTCTCCAAAAATGAGGTAGTGTGATAAATGTGTCAACGAACACTCTAAATTATCATGCCAGGGTTCAGAATGCTTGCCTTCAAGGTGTGGAAGGGCAGGGTGCACTCCAAAACTTTTGGAAGTTTTCTTCTTTCTCTCCAAAGTCCTATTTTAAACAAGTTTGAATTAACACACAAATTAAAAAACAGCACAAAAAGTTGTTTGAATTTTTTTCAAATAAATCTTAAAATAAACTAGGTTAAATTTGAGAGACGTAGGAAAAAGAATCAATTCATTTGGAGTTATATTTTAAAAGATACAGCAGGTCAAACTTTGGTCAAAATCTGTTATTTAAAAATAAAACAGAAAAGAAAACGTTCGACACAATGCCGTGGCGTGCTACAGGTCACAGGTGAGGTTGGCAAGCAACAGCACTAGGTTAGAGATGAAGGGAAACTCCAAGGACAAGGTGGTTTGGTCAGGTGGCCAAGTTCACAATGTAGACTTGAGATCATGCCAAATCAGTCCATGCACTCCAGGTGTTTGTCAAAATGCCAAAGGCACTTAGGCTTTTCTTGGAGGGGCCAAATCTCCCAGATCAGTGTCTCCTTGGATGCACAAGAGGGTGGTGAGGTTAGTTGGTGAAAAGCACAAACTTGCTAGTGCAAGTTTTGCAGAACTTCACATCTGGACAGGATGTGAGTGGCATTATTTCATGAACCAAAAATATGCCAATGGTTGCAAGCTCCTGGACTTAGGGGTTTAGCATGGAGGACTACAAGTAGGAGAAAGGATCAAGGGCCAAAGAGCAAGCAATAATATGGATGCTGTACAAACCATCATGATGGACCAGAATGGAGATGAGGTTGATTCACTCAAAAATTTCACAGAACATCCTTGGATCTTTGCATATAATGGAATCATATGCTGCTACTGACATCCCAAAATTTTGGTGGAAGCTAGAAACAAATATTTAAAAGGGTTGCAGTGCAAAAATGCCTACTGGACCAGAGAAGAAAAACATGTGTAGCACTCAAAATATGCAATTAATGAACTATATTATTGCATAAAAGTGATTTAAAGGCATCACATGACATCTCCAAATTTTGTTTGGATTTTTTCGATAAATCTATCAACTGGTTGTAGTACAAAAAGAGCTCCAAAAATTTAAAACAGTCATTTTAAAGAAAATAGCTCAAGGTGAAATAATTTAATAAATAATCCTACTGATTAAGAAGTTGTTTTAATGAGGTGGCATAGAAGTCCAATATGTTTTGGAAGGATCCACTAGGGCAGATACTCATGAATATTAAAAGAAAGGTTTCGAAATCAACAGAAATGTTCTTGCAGGCAAAAAATTTAGCTCTTGGCAAAATTTTAATAACTAAAAACCTGGTTAAATTTTTGGGGTGTTACATTTGATAAGTCTCAATTCTACTATACTAGTAGTAGTACCATTACATGTTGGATTTCGAGGTGTGTTAGATCACCCGACGCAAGCAGTGTCAAGAGGAAACTAACCAATGCATGTACAAGTTCATGGAAATTTAGTGGTCATTCATGCATTCGTTCTAATTAATGCCTCGGTAAACATAACTTCTTGAGAAAAACGAGCGTACTGTGCAAACTACGAAATTAATTCGACCACTCACTGTCTTCCTTGGTTGGAGAGATTTTGAAATTGAGCCATAAACTGGAATGGCTCGATTACTATTTGTGGCCTTGTATAGATACAAAATGTATTTTTTTATAGTGGCCTTGTATAAGTAAATGGAGGGAGTACTAACCAAAGTACGTATGTAGTAGGGACGAGGAGTAAACGGGGGGAGTAGTAAAATTTTCTCCTTGTGTTGCGAGCCACCGCGCGCGTGGGCGAGGGAGCGGGCGTAAAGGCGTACAGTAGTAGTAAGCTTCACCTCATCCTGCGAGCCACCGCGCCCGTGGGCGGGGGAGACGGCGTACTAAGCAAGTTTCTCCTTGTTCTGCGAGTTGACGGGACACATCAAAAGTACTCCAGTGTATAGAGCCTTGCCTCTAAGGTAGGCCCCACATGGTTTGCCTCTTTTTTTAATTTAACATAACGCGTCAAGTCGCAATTTGTTTGTTCACCCATGGTAGACGATCCTCCCTCCACCAAGTGGACAACCAGTACACATGCCAAATTACCACATGGGCTGCCTTTTTCGTACAGAAATGAGCTCCACCGTGTACCCGCGCGGGTGTGGTTGGGAAAGATAGGGAGTACGTGCGCCGTGCGTGCACCTCTTCTCTTCGTGCACTTTCCCCACCGACATGGGTGTGTGTCAGAGAGATACAAACCTAGACATAATGCGCCGTCCATCCCCATGCCTCCGCCCAGTCCGACCACTAGTCACCACCACGGCACCATGCCCCACTCCTCCTCACCTTATCTCTCATATTTCTCCCTCCATTTTTATATACAAGGGGCTGCTATCAAAATTACAATTTGCAGATATAAAAGGCCACTAACACTAATCGATGCAATATTAATGGTGTTTGCCTCGTGGTACTAGCAAAGGAGGACATTAATTATCCCATGCATGCATGCGGGAGTTTGTAAAAAATGCATCTTGATGTTCCGTGCAATGCACGAGCATCTTGCTAGTCCATGAAAACAACACATGGCAAAATTTCACGGCGAACGAGGGATTTGAATCTATTGGGAGGGGCTGTTTGGATCTTGCCCGGGGTAGCCAAAACATTGGCGACCCTTTTGTCCACCGGTGCCTTTGCCACCGATGAACGAGGAATGGCTCGGGTGCTCATGCTGTCATGCATCCTCCAGCGCGCACGTTGGAGACGAGCTTGCACGAGCTGTGTTTTTTTGTCCCACAACGCCGCCCGAGCCGCCCGCAGACCGACCGACGACCCGCAAATTACGCCATCCAACCGTAGCCGCACACATTACGATAGCAACTCAACCAACCGGACAAAATTCACGCAAACACGTAGACAAACTGATATCTCATATAAACAACGACGGAAATCATATAAAATACCGGATTTTCACACAAACATGATGGATTTCATTACATTCAAATGAACTACGCGGTGCTAGTTCTGGACAGCACAGGTATATAATACCTGGCCTAAATGGTTGCCCGCCGATCGATTTGTGTTCCTCATGTCCGGCAGCACGATCACCGGACTGCCGGGAGCCCCGGAGGTATATGCTTCAGTGCAAACGACGGCTCGCTTCCCCACTGCCCAACTAATATCATTGGTTGGTGCCGAAGATGATGGTGGCCGGCACCGGTTCGAGTTCATCACCGGCCACTACTTCGCCATGGCCGGCACCGGCTCGAGTTCATCCTAACATTCCCCTCTTCCGTGGAGCCCATGTGTGGTCGACGAAGGTCCTCAAACAAAAGGATCCGGCAAGACACATGTTGTGTACGCCAGCGTCGCCTTCGCAGTGGCCTTCATGGGACCCAAGCGGTGGTGGCCTCCCGTGTTCTACTTCTCCTCGATGATGGCGGCGGACGCGGAGGCGCTGGCCACCAACTCGTCGTTCTCCGCGCACCCGGCTTCTGTCGCTGCTTGCATGGTGCGGCCGCCGGCATGGGAGTCTCGGCCACATAAACGGGAGACGCGGTACGAGGCGGGGGCGTGGACGGCAGCAACGATGCCCGTGCACTGCTCCTCGTCGAGCTGGCCTAGAGCGGCGAGTTGCTGAACCGCGCGCCGGCTTGGGGCGGCAACTGGCTCCGTCGGGCAGGGGATGGAGGTGGATCAGCGAGCTATATAGCTCGTATCCGGTGGGCTACCCAGCCGGCTTGGATGCAGAATAACTACTCTTCGTAAGCCATTGTAAGAGTGGACAAAATGGTGGAGGAGATAGGGGAGCGGTGGAGGTGTGCGATTCTTGGCCGGCGTTTGGCCTCGTTTAAATAGGAGATTAAATAGACGGCGGACAGGAGGAGCTCGGCCGGTGTTGCGTTTAACGCCGGCCCGGTCATGAACGGACGTGTGTCCAGAGTGGATGTGAATGCGGCACGGAGGCGTGTTCAGCCGGGCGTGCTGCGAGTGGCACCCTCGACTCTGACCTAGGACACCGCATCATTCTTCCACTGACGTGTGGGCTCTTTGGGTGCATGGCCTGCATGTCAGTGACCCAACGCAGGCAGCGCACAGCAGAGGAACCTTTGGTGGGCCAGGGCGGTCAGAAGCGGGCATTTCATAAACCGATGATTGTTCATTGAGTGTGATATCATCTTTTTCATGTAGTTAAGCCTACTAGGTTGACAGCCCGTTCGATACGTTGTGATTCATAAAGACCGATGCAAACATCAATGTTCTGCTTATCACAGATAAGATTGATTAATACCCGTAACAATCCATGTCCTTAACAAAGGGTGCATGCACGTATAGGTTGAGCGTGTGTCTTGCGTCGTGTGTTGTGTGCATGCAAGAGTGTGTGTGTGTTGCGTGCGTGCAAGAGTGCGTTTCAGTGTTGCATGCATGGGTGCGTATGTGCGTGTGTTCGTGAGTGCATGTGTACGTGTCAGTGTAGCATGCCAGCATGCGTGCGTGTGTATGTTATGTGTACGTGTCAGTGTTGCACGCCTACATGCGTGCGTGTCTTGCGTTCGTGCATGTGTATGTGCGGGGTGAGGCTACACGTCAGTTGACTGACTTTTTCATCTCTGGTCATTAGATTTTCCAGCCGTTGGATACGAAATCAAGGGCCTCCAGTTTATCATCAAACTCCACCCCCCCTGAGCCCCCAGCCACCACCGGCAGAACCGCCCGCCCCCGCCGCCCGCGGCCGGCCCGCCCTCCCCGAAACCACTCCCCACCGCCGGTCCGCCGCCGCACCGGCCATCCCTCTAGCCCCCCTCCCCCCCGTGCCGAGCATTTTCTCTGGGGATCCCCACCCCACGGCCCAATGAATGCCCCCCAACCGCCGGTGACTGCCAACCAGAGATCTCATGACTTTGAATACCCACTGACCACTAGTTTATTACCATTTCTGTCCTTCATATACGCGTTGACGGGTGGGCCCTATGGTAATGTGCGCTGCTGAATGTGGACCGTTTGACTGGTCAATTGATCGTGTTATCAACAAATTACGGAGCTGTATGGTGAGCCAGTGACCGTATGATCACCCTAAAGTGTACTCCTATTTTATTAACACAGTACAGACTCAAACTACCATTTCTTTCTTTCATATACGGGCTGATAGGTGGGCCCCATGGTTATGCACCCCGATGGTGCAACACTAGTTGTGCCATTTGACTGGTCAATTGATTGTGTCATCAACAAAATACGGAGTCGTACGGGTGAGCCAGTGACAGTGTAATCATGACATGTATTTGTTTAACACGGTACAGACGCAAGGGCTCATATATACGCGCAAGCACTCACTGCTATAAGCGCACACACGCAAACCCTACCCCCTATGAGCACCTTCGAGAGAGTGGGCTAGCATATATGATCTTGAGATTTTACGAAGTCACCATAGGTGTCTCGTAGTCGAGTGGAACGTCTCCTCCCACTGAACGTACATTGCCGAAAAATACTGAAATTAACACAAGATAAATGCAAGCACCGGGACTTTAACCTTGGTGGGCTCGAGAAACCACTGTCCTCTAACCATCCAACCACATGTTGGTTAGCACGACAAAATGTATGTGGTGACCATGATGAGCTTATTCTGAAGTCCATTGACCATATCGTGCTTTCGCTTCAAATACAATGACCGTAAGTGTCGTCAACAAAATACGGAGCATGCATCAAATGCAAAGTTCGTCAGTGTCATCAACAAAATATGGAGACGTATCGTGAGCTAGATACCGTTGTACTATTGTATATGCTTATTTTCTTAGTGGCCGATTGCGTGTGTGGTGTGGTGGGCACATCATTTCTAGTTGTGGTGGGTCAACATGAAGACTCATGGGTCGGTTCCATCATGCGCCACATATAGGTTGGACCGAGACGTGTTATACGGAGACCCATGTGGAGGACTCGGCGTACAACATGAAGCTACCAGAGTCGCGGAGGACTCTATCCCCACTGGTGATAAGCCGACTATATATGATTTGTAACCCTAGGCCCTTAGTATGTTATACAAGCGCACAATGTCTGGTATTCACGTGTACTTTGTACACACCCCTATCACTAATATACAGTACCAGGAGTAGGCTCTTTCTTCAACTGCAAGGGTCCGATCCGAACTAGGGTAAAACTTTGCCTCGTATTACCATCCAGCCTAACAGCCAGGGATATCCTACCGAATGATATGATGAAATCATATCTGCCAACTACTATTAGAGAGGTGTGTCGGGGGGGGGCAATGTGTGCGAGAGAGGCCTAAAGATAATGTGTGTGCGGGAGACACGTAGGCACATATATGTGCGTATAGAAGGCTAGTAGAGACCGTGCATGTGTATATATGCATGTGAGAGAAATAGTGTTTTCCAACTGAGATTAGTGAAAAGAGTGGTACATAGTAGTCAGAAAGAGAGAAAGAGAGAGAAACAGAGAGAGCATGTGCGTGAGACACCCCGACACCCTGAGAGAGATTGTGAGCATGTGTGAAAGAGAAATGCTGACGCATATAAAGTGTGTGCACTTATGCATTAGATAGAGAGATATATAATGCGTTTGTGAGAACGGGGCGAGGCATAGTGCATCTATGTGTAAAAGGCGGTTCTACGCATTAATTTAAAATATAAATGGCATTATTATATTTGGATGAGATCATGAATTTTACAAATTTGCGTATGGATGAAAATCGGTCTATCAGACACCCATACTCTATTGAATTCTAGCATGTGCATGTGTTTATTTCATATTATCGATCCATAGAGTGAGAGCGGTTTGAAATACAGGCAATGGATGCTTTTGCAATTCATATATAAAAATTAATTAGTGCACTCCATGTTGTTAGTGTGAAGCACTTTATACATTTGTCACTTGCATGGATAGATTCCAAATTGCTAGCTACGAAATAAAATCCATGTCAAATTCAACATAAAGGGGGTTTCGAAGATTCGAATTCATAGGAAGTGCATTCATCTATTTGAACCCGAGATAATGGCATTTGTAAATCAGATGTAAAATGGGGCATCAATCTTTGTTGTGAGTTTGAACATGCTATATATATTCATATGCATATCTAACTTTTTTTTTGCAACCAAGGAGATTATACCTGGAACCATGCATGAACTGAGGTAAGTTGCATATTTTTTAATATATACTCGTGTACAATGTATATTAAAATGTACCCCCTCCATTCCAAAATAATCGTAGCTTTAGGATTTTCAAGAGTAAAGATTTGTGAAGTTTGACAAATCCTGAAAGTTCAATTCAACAGAACCGAAAACGTTAATGCTTCCGCTCCCAAATATTGAACAAAGCGCCAAACAGGCCTCTGGTCACCCGAAACCGCGCGAGACTAATATTTTGGTGGTAGGAAATTACTGTCCTGACTCTGGCCTGTGTAGCCTATCGGCCCGATATCCAAAGGTCTAAACCGGGGTAGGTTTGTAACTTCACCAAGACGCCAGTCTCAACCGCCTCCGAGAAGCATTCATACGCCGTGGGCGCCTAAACACCCATGCGCTTGGCTGAAATTTATCCCGCCCACATTTGGGACACCTGACATAACTGTCCTACCCCCAACCCGCAATATGTCCGAAATTTTAGATGGGTGCAAAGTTTGTAACTTTCCCCAAATTTCAAACAAGCACGTCTCAAACCGAAACATTGTTTCCCCTTAGTTCCCCGCCTCCCTCTGTTTCCCCATTCATACTCCGTGGGTGCGAAAACGCCCTCTCCACCAGCCACGAAACCCCAGCCTCCTCCGTCCTCCACCCCATAGCGGCCAATCCACCGCCTCCCTCCTCCATCACGCCGGAGCCGGTACCCCGACATCGTCGTCCAACGCAACCGCAACTGCAGCACCCTCAAGGAGTTAGCAGCTGAAGCCGAGGCAGAGCTGCCTCCACGATGCCGACACCAACGTGCGCCGTACCAGAACCACTCCGACCACGCCGTCCTGCGCCTCACTGCTGCGGCTCCACTGTCGCAACCGTCCACCGCACCAGAGTTATTCCCGCTACGCCGTCGTTCGCCACCTCGGATCTGCTTCCTCGCCGCCGACAGACGGCCACTGCACCACACTCAACAACTTGGCCATGGGTTCGTCCAAGGCTGCAACGTCCTCCACAACTTTTGGTTTGCGGCGAACAACAAGATCGTCGAAAAAACAGAAGGAGGACACAGCACTGCCGGCAGAAAGAGGTACTCCTCTTCCCTTATTCGTGCAAATCTTACATCTCCGCTCACACCGTATTCATCCCACGAAAGAAACTAGTTGAGTGCTTCTTACTGCATCTTCTTCGTGATACTTGATGTCTACTACACAACCTTCTTCTTGTAGACGTTGTTGGGCCTGCAAGTGCACATGTTTGTAGGACAGTATCAAATTTCCCTCAAGTGGATGACCTAAGGTTTATCAATCCGTAGGAGGCGTAGGATGAAGATGGTCTCTCTCAAACAACCCTGCAACCAAATAACAAAGAGTCTCTTGTGTCCCCAACACACCCAATACAATGGTAAATTGTATAGGTGCACTAGTTCGACGAAGAGATGAAGATACAAGTGCAAAATAGATAGTAGATAAAGGTATTTGTAATCTGAAATAATAAAAACAGCAAGGTAACAAGCGATAAAAGTGAGCGTAAATGGTATTGCAATGATAGGAAACAAGGCCTAGGGTTCATTCTTTCACTAGTGCAAGTTCTCTCAACAATAATAACATAGATAGATCATATAACAAGCCCTCAACATGCAACAAAGAGTCACTCCAAAGCCACTAATAGCGGAGAACAAACATAGAGATTATGGTAGGGTACGAAACCACCTCAAAGTTATCCTTTCTGTTCTATCTATTCAAGAGTTCGTAGTAAAATAACATAAAGCTATTCTTTCTGCTCAATCCATCATAGAGTTCATACTAGAATAACACCTTAAGACACAAATCAACCAAAACCCTAATGTCACCTAGATACTCCATTGTCACCTCAAGTATCCGTGGGCATGATACAATATGCGTCACACAATCTCAGATTCATCCAACCAACATAAAAGTACTTCAAAGAGTGCCCCAAAGCTACTACCGGAGAGTCAAGAACGTGTGCCAACCCCTATGCATAGGTTCATGGGTGGAACCCGCAAGTTGGTCACCAAAACATACATCAAGTGGCACATGATATCCCATTGTCACCACAGATAATCACGGCAAGACATACATCAAGAATCCGATAAGATAACTTCAAAGGGGAAACTCAATTCATCACAAGAGAGTAGAGGGGGAGAAACATCATAAGATACAACTACAATAGCAAAGCTCGGGATACATCAAGATCGTGCCATAGAGGGAACACGAGGGAGAACACGAGAGAGAGAGAGAGAGAGAGAGAGAGATCAAACACATAGCTACTGGTACATACCCTCAGCCCCGAGGGTGAACTACTCCCTCCTCGTCATGGATAGCGTCGGGATGATGAAGATGGCCTCCGGTGATGGGATCCCCCTCCGGCAGGGTGCCGGAACAGGGTCCTGATTGGTTTTTCATGGCTCTGGAGGCTTGCGGCGGCGGAACTCCCGATCTAGGTTCTGTTCTGGAAGTTTTTGGGTACATAGGTATATATGGGTGCAGGAAGTACGTCGGTGGAGCTACGGGGGTCCCACGAGGTAGGGGCGCGCCCAGGGGGGCGCCTCCCACCCTCGTGAGCACCTCCTGTATCTCCTGACATGCACTCCAAGTCCTTCGGGTGGCTTTCCTTCCAAAAATAACTTCTCCAGTTGATTTCGTTCCGTTTTGACTCCGTCTGATATTCCTTTTCCTCGAAACACTGAAATAGGCATAAAACAGCAAATCTGGGTTGGGCCTCCGGTTAATAGGTTAGTCCCAAAAATAATATAAAAGTGGATAATAAAGCCCAATATTGCCTAAAATAGTAGATAAAGTAGCATGGAGCAATCAAAAATTATAGATACGTTGGAGACGTATCAATACTAAATGCACAACGTTTCCTCCCTTTTACTATTTAACCTTTGCTAGAGGTCAGTAGCCCGCCTGGATTTCAATTCAGGGTCAGTCGAACCGCAATTAAAAGAAGCAGCACCCGCTTAGGCGCGTGGAGCACCTAGTCCGCCTATTCCCCGGGGAAGCGGCGCATCGGTGTCTATCATAGGGGTGTGGGACGCAGGAGCTGCTTGCGCCCGATCTGGAGGTCGGCTGGGCTTGAATGGATGGCCGGGGGGGCGGTTCCAAGCATGGCGGTGCGGTGAGGTCGAGGGGAGGGCGCAGGCAGGGCAGGAATACTAGGCCGATGGTCGCTGGCGTTTCGAGGAAGATCGTCAATACTGACTGGCTGGAGGTAGATGAAGGCGATCTGCCCGTTCTTTGTACATCAGACGGTGCAGAAAAAATGGACTAACCTATTTCCTTTCAGTCAACTGTTATTTTGATAGAATCCTGTAGTAATTGAGTGTGCCATGCATGTTGTAGAGCTATCATATGTCTCCCGTCATTTATTTCTCATCGACCTGCTATCTGCTACCTTTACACTGTACTAATTGTGCACACACTTCACCCATACTCACACTATTGTTTTTTTATGCATGGGTATTTCAGACTCTAACACAGTGTTGATGAATGCAGAAAAGAAAAGACAGAAGTCGCTCCAGTGTAATTTGAAGATAAGCACTAAGCGTTTCAGCGCTCTAATGGGTGTAGTGTCAGCAGTTGGAGACAGTAAACGTAGCTCTGTAGTTGATGATCTCAATTGCCACACACAACCATCCCAGGTGCTTGCTTTAACTTCGCGCTGTCAAATGTGGTTGCATGTTGCATATGGTGTCTAGCTTGTATTGCTTCCAATTTGGTTAAATTGCATCTGCTTACTTTACACATTATACCTTTGATAGTGACATGCCTTCCTGTTTTTGATACATACTACATATGTCTATTAACCATGTTCGTACATCAAACTAATGCTCTTTTGTATCCCTCGTCAATCACTTATGATGAGACAGTCACCCGGGTGGGTTACTGTGAGACGCCCTACTCGTTTAAAGAGTGCAGTGTCATCCTCCCCACATGATTCTCAAGAAACAACAAGGCTAAATGAAGATAGTCAACGTAGCTCTCTAGTTGATCATCGCAATTCCCCCACACCACCATCGCAGGTGCTTGCTCTTACTTGGCAGTGTGATATGTGGTTGCATGTGGCATATGGTGTCTACCTTGTAATGCTTCTAATTAGGGTAAATTGCATCTGCTTAGTTAACACATTATACCTGTGAATATGACATGCCTTCCTATTTTTGGTACATACTACATCTTTCTATTAACCATGTTCTTACATCAAACTACTTTTCTTGTGTATCCCTCATCAATGCTCCTAATTTGTTAAATAGCATCTCCTTAGCTTACACATTATACATGTGAATATGACACGCCTTCCTGTTTTTGGTACATACTACATTTGCCTATCACACCATGTTCTTACATCAAACTACTGTTCTTGTGTATCCTGTGTCTATCGCTTATGATGAGACAGTCACGCGCGTGGGTTAATATGAGACGCAATACTCTTATAAAGAATGCAATTTCATCCTCTCCACATGATTCTCAAGAAACAACAAGCCTAAATGAAGATATTGAAAGTTGCTCTGTACCTGAAGACAGCACTTCCCCTACACCACCATCACAGGTGCTTGCTCCAACTTCGCAGTGTGATATGTGGTTGCATGTTGCATACGGTGTCTAGCTTGTAATGCTTCTAATTAGGGTAAATTGCATCTGCTTAGTTTACACACTATACCTGTGAATATGACATGCCTTCCTATTTTTGGTACACACTACATCTATGTGTTAACCTTGTTCTTACATGAAACTACCTCTCTTCTGTATCCTGCATCAATCACTTACGATGAGTCACCTTTATTCGTTGCATATTGCATATTATTTCTAGCATGTTGCCATGTATTGCTTCTAATTTGGTCAAATACATTTGTTAGGGCACCCTTTTAATTTGGCAGAGTGATATTGGTTTCATCTTTCATATGGTTTCTAGCTTGCATCGATTCTAACAAGTTCAAGCACCTTGTGCTTAGTTTACACTTTATACATCATACATGTCAATATGTCACGTCGTCCTGTTTTTCATACATATTCCATCCTCCTATCATGCGGCTGCCTTACATGAAAGTAGTGTTCGTCAGTATCATGCATCAATAAGTTCTGAAGAGCAAATTTTATTCCTTTTTCTTGTGGGTTTGACTTGACAAGGCAAAATCAAGAAAGAGGAAGGAAAAGAATAAGGAAGGCGATGATGGTGGTCCTCTGCAGCAACGTAAACGGAGCATATGTACCAATTCTCCTTGTACTGATAGTGCATTACATGGTCCAAGTCCCCGCTCCCCTACTCCACCATCCAAGGTGCTTGCTCTAACATGGCAGTGTGATATCTGGTTGCATGTTGCATATGGTGTCTAGCTCGTATTGCTCCTAATTAGTGTAAACTGTATCTGCTTAGCTTACACATGATACATGTGAATATGACATGCTTTCCTGTTTTTGGTACATACTATATCTGTCTATCACACCATGTTCTTACATGAAACTACTCTTCTTGTGTATCCTGCATCAGTCACTTATGATGGGACACCTTTAAGTTGGCAGTGTGATATTGGTTTGCGTCTTGAATATGATTTCTAGCATGTATTGCTTCTAGTTTGATGAACGCCACCTATGACGAGACAATTTTAACTTGGCAGAGTGATATTGATTGCACCTTCCATATGGTGTCTTGCAGTGTTTCTAATTTGTTGAAGTGCCTTCTGCTTAGTTACCACATCATAGGTGTGAATATGTCAAGCCGTCCATTTTTTTGTACATATTCCATCCTCGTATCATGACTTTGCCTTTCATCGGAGTAGTGTTCGTCAGTATCATGCATGAATGCGTTTTGAAGAGCGAATGATATTCCTTTTTCTTGTCGGTATGACCTCACAATGCAAAATCAATTAAGCTGAAGGAAATTGGCAAGGCATTGGATGATGGTGGTCTTTCCGAGCAACTGAAACAGAGGTTCTCTACAAATTCTACTCCGCCATCCTCCCAACAAGATTCGCAAGACAACGCAAGTCTAGATAGTCAACGTAGCTGTGTAGATGATGAGCACATCTCCCCTACTCCACCATCACAGGTGCTTGCTCTAACTTGGCACTATTATATGTGGTTGCCTATTGCGTATGATGTCTAGCTTGTATTGCTTCTAACTTTGTTGAATTGCATCTGCTTACTTTACACATAATGCATGTGAATATGACATGTGTTCCTGTGTCTACATCAAACTACTATTCTTGCATATCCCGCATCAGTCACTTATGATAAGGCACCTTTAAGTCGCCACTGTGATATTGGTTGTGTCTTACATATGATTTCTAGCATATACTGCTTCTAATTTGTTGAAACGCCATACAGTTTGAACTTGGCAGAGTGATATTGGTTGCATCTTTCATATGGTGTCTAGCTTGCAGTGCTTCTAATTTGTTGAAATGCCTTCTGCTTAGTTACCACATCATAGGTGTGAATATGTCACACCATCCTGTTTTTCATACATATTCCATCCTCGCATCATGTGTTTGCCTTTCATCCGAGTAGTGTTCGTCAGTATCATGCATGAATGAGTTCTGAAGAGCGAATTTTATTCCTTTTTCTTATCAGTTTGACTTCACAATGCAAAATCATTACAACTGAAGGAAATTAGTCCGGGAGTGGATGATGGTGGTTCTTCGGAGCAAATCAAATAGGGGATCTCTAAATATTCTACTCCGCCATCCTCCCAACAAGATTCGCAAGACAAGACAAGGCTGGACAGTCAACATAGCTGTGTAGATGATGAGCACATCTCCCCTACTCCACCATCACAGGTGCTTGCTCTAACTTGACACTATTATATGTAGTTTCATGTTGCGTATGATGTCTAGCTTGTATTGCTTCTAACTTGAATTGCATCTGCTTACTTTACACATAATGCCTGTGAATATGACACGTGTTCCTGTTTCTAGAACATACGTGTACATGATGAGCACATCTCCCCTACTCCACCATCACAGGTGCTTGCTCTTACTTGGAACTGTTATACGTGGTTGCGTTTTCCGTATGATGTCTAGTTTGTATTGCTTCTGATTATGTAGAATTGCATCTGCCTAGCTTACAACTTATACCTGCAACGATCACTTACCCATAAGACACATTTAACTTGGGACTGTGATGTAGGTTGCATCTTGCATTGTCTTCTAGCTTGTACTGCTTCTAATTTCTTGAAATGGCACTTACGACGAGACACTTTTTACCTGATAGAGTGATATTGGTTGCATGTTCATATGGTGCCTAGCTTTCATTTCTTCTAATTTTGTTGAAATGCCTTCCGCTTACTATTTTTTCATACATATTCCATCCTCCTATCGTACGTGTGAATATGAAAGGCTGTCTTTTTTGTATATATTCCATCCTCCTATCCTGCGCTTGCCTTACATCAAAGTAGTGTTTGTCTTTATCATGCATCAACCAGTTATGTAGAGCTAATTTTATTCATCTTCTTGTGGTTTTGACTTCATAAGGCAATATCAGAAAATAGGAAGGAAAAGAGTAAGTTAGGGGATGTTGGTGGTACTCCGCACCGACGCAAACAGAGACTCTCTAGATTTGCCACTACTACTGCTAATGAAGTTGAAGTCCCAAGTCTACATGATGAGTTCATCTCCCGCACTCCACCATCGTAGGTGCTTGCTCTAAGTTGACAGTGTGATAATTGGTTTCATGTTGCATATGTTGTCTAGCCTGTATTTCTTCTATTTTGATTAAATTGCACCTGATGAGTTTATACGTTATACATGTGCATATGACATGGCTTTCTGTGTCTAGAATACACTGCATGTATCTATCATACCATGTTCTTACATCAAAGTACTGCTGTTGTGTATCCCGCATCAGTAACTCATGATTGGACGCTTTTAACATGGCAGTTTGATAGTGGTTGCATCTTGCATTGATTTCTATGTTGTACTGCTTCTAATTTTTCGAATTGCCACTTATGACAAGACACTTTTAACTTGGCAGAGTAATATTGGTTGCATCTTTCATATGGTGTCTAGCTTGCATCACTTCTATTTTCTTGAAAATCCTTCTGCTTAGTTTGCACATCGTAGCTGTGAATATGTCATGTCGTCCTGTTTTTCTTATATATTCCATCCTCATACGATTGTCTTACATCAAAGTATTGCTTGTCCGTATAATGCATCAATGAGTTCTGAAGAGTGATTTTATTCTTTTGTGTTGTGGGTACAGCTTGACATGGCAAAGTCAAAAAAGAGCAAGGAAAATAATATAGTAGGGAGTGTTGTTACTCATCGGGTGAAACGGAAAAGGTTCTGCCATCGAGATTCTGCTGGTACTTATAGTGCAGTAGAAGGTCCAAGTCCACCGGCTAAATCTACAAACACAGTATCACCTGCTCCACCAGCTGCAGCATCTGCATCAACTGTACCAGCATCTCAACCAGTTACTCGTTCATTTGCTCCGGAACTCGCCAGTTCCCAAGCTGCCTTCACACCTAACACTACTTCCGAAGCACTACTGACACAACAGGACTTGGCAAGATTAGATGAACCTCATGAGCATCAACACCAAGACGGTACCTGACCGAGTCAAGTTGCAGTTGCATGCTCCGTTATATGTACTCTCATGGTTTGATGTACACTAACACTTTCCATATTCGTTGTTGAACTAGCACCACGGCGCAAGCGGAAACAGACATCAGGGATAATGCTTGACAGATTAACAAAATCTAAAGGAGGAAGAATGGAGATCCATTTTGAGGCAGGTTTAAAAAGGCCACGTGATGCTGCAGAGTCAGCCAAGTTAGTATCAGAGGCAGCCGTTGCCGTTAGGTGTCATGCGTGTATCCTCCCAACGTGGATCCAGTACAGGAATGAGAAAGATAATACCTAGTTTAACACCTTCCTTGACCATTTATCCGTAATTAATGTTATTCATCGCAATTAGTAATATTGTCTTGCTCTGTCCCATACTTTCTAGCTTCCTCCTAATAAGACTCACATTCTTTTTTCAATAGATGAGGTTCAAGTTGGATCCAAAAGATGATGCAACTAAACAAGCTTGCACTCATGTTTTTCAGTCTGCTCTGCGACACTATCGGTACCACCTTAGAAAATCTCACTTTGAAGGCAAGGCTAACAATGAAATCGCCCAAACATCTCCAGTGGAATATATTACAGATGAAGACTGGACAGCCCTCGTTAAACACTGGTCTAATCCAAAGTATCAGGTAGGCTATATGTATTTGATCAGACCACATATTGAACTTGTATTTATGTATGTGCCTTACAAGTGTATCTTCTTCTAGGCTAACTGTTTGAAGAACAAAACCAACCGTTCTAAAGTGAAATTCCAACAGACAACAGGATCTCGTAGCTATATTGCACACTGCGAGGCTCTTGTAAATAGCTGCTACTTCCTTCTTTTTTTGTGCCATATTATTGTATCTATATTGACTTGTTCCAAATACAGAGGAAAGCCCGTGCGGACCAAAAAGAACCTGAACCGAATGCAGTGCAAATCTTCAAGGATTGCCACACCATCAAGATGAAGGGCATGAGCACACCAGCTCAAGCCGCTGTTGTAAGTCCTTACTCCTCCTGCCTTGAACTGATTGGTACTGTGATGTGTTTATTTAACTACTTGGTTTGCAGCCAATGTCAGTTACTCTGTTCACTTTTATACACAGTTGTCTTAACGTATCATTTCACCTTACATGGTTTAAAAGAGATGAAGGATATTCTTTTGGTCTTGATCTGTAATCTAGTTGTTATGTTCACGTGCACACACAATTATAAAATAGCCTGTTTGTTTTATATCTGTTTGCCCATGATATGAATGATGTCATACTATGTTCATCCTACTTTAAACCATGTCTCTTTATCCTTAGATGTCAACGAATGTGAGGAAATAGACAATACAGTAGGCATGCTATATGGGCATATGTTCCGAAAGTGATTTTATTATGTAGTTGGCACTACAATACATGCTAATGTATTACAGTGGTTCACCAAAATAAGTTATGTTTAAACGTTTAACCTACTTTTTTTGTTTTTGTCTCATTAGTAACTTATCTGGTACACTAATCTACAAGTTAAAACTTTCAGGAAGCTATGGAACAAATGATTGAACATCCACAACCACCTGAAGGTGACGAGGCTACTACAGGCACAATGTCACCTCTTGCTGCAGTGCGTCAGTATCTCTCCACTAACAGTGCAAAAAGCACCTTCCTGCGTAATTCTGGGTTGGTTGTCAAGGTAACCTCGTCCAAATCGCCTACTGAACAAAATCTTCCTGCTAGACAGAGTGATATATCTGTGCTCCAGACACAAGTCCAATCCCTAATGGACGTTGTTTCGGAAACAAGAATAGTGGTTGAGAAATGTCGTCAAGATATGAATGGTTTTGAAGCCAGACTATCAGACATTCGCTTCCTTGTTGAAGAGCAATGGTGGAAAAAAGGTGGAGATCGTGCTGCTCCATCAGATTCTACAGCCTGAAACATTAGCACTCAGGTCAAATGATCTGTGCTTCTATACATCTGATGGTGCTTTTATCTGGAAGGACTGTAAACTTTATGCCAACATGCCTTTTGTTGTATGATTGGAATTTATTTTGTTGTGATACAACATTTATCATGCTACCACAGGCTGCAGTAATTACGACGCTATTTTTGTATAGTGTAGGTTTATCTTAGTAATGTATTAGGCCTAAAGCTTCGTAGGAGCCCAACATGCCAACATTCGTCGGGCACATTCCAATTGGGCTAAAAACGATTACGGGCCGAAATTGGCATGTAGCCCACTAAAAATATCTGGGCTTAAATTAGCATAAGCTTTCAAATTTTTCTGGTAGGCCTGTGCCCATAGTAGGCCTTTAATAGGCCTAAACATAATTTGGGCCCTCAGTAAAAATAGGCCGTTTACAGGTGTAAATATCTTGAGCCCATAAAAAACATGGGCCTTTAATAGACCTAAAGTGAGATTGGGCCCTGATTGTGCCAAATAACCCACTGGACTTAGCAGGCCGAAATGGTGGCCCATTTACGATGCAGATATTTGACAGGCCGAAATTCGGACGGGCCATAAATGCGCCGACCTAATACACAGGCCTTTAACAGGCCGGAACTTCGGTCGGGCTAGATTATCGTCATTTTTATATGGGCTGTTAATGGGCCCAATATGACGTTGGGCCACATATGGCCCATGGTTTACGTCCGGCGTTAACAGGCCGAAAATGACAATAGGCCGAAAGTGGCCCAAATCTATAGTGGGCCTCTAACAGGCGGAATGACAGACATGGGCTGAAAGTTTTGATGGCCTGTAAATGGGCCCAAATGAAGCCGGACCTTTAACAGGCCGGAAATACACTAGGCCGTAATTCGGCTCAATTACTTAGCGGACTGTTAAAGGGCCAGAAGTGACCATGGGTTGCATTGATGACAAGTTTAGACCAGGCCGTTGACGGGTCGATTTGACAGAGAATGTTGGGCCTTTAGCTGGGCCAGCCCATTATGGTCTGCAGAATCTTGTGGGCCTTTAGCTGGGCCAACCCATTGTGGTCCACAAATTCTTGTAGGCCTTTAGCTGGGCCGACCCATTATGGTCCGCTAAATTTTGTTGGCCTTTAGCTGGTCCGGCCCATTATGGTCCGCTAAATCTTTGTGGGCCACTTTTGGGCCGGTCCACTTGTCAACATATCATAGGCCCATCTCGACCGTTGGATGAGTGACACCTGTGCCAACGCGGAGCTGACACGTGGATCCGTCAGCCAATGAGAATTTTACACGTGGAAAATCGGCATTGGTCGTGGCTGTTAACGGGTTATCGGATCCAAAATCCGACCTGATAGCTTAACGGCGTTCCGTTATGGTGGATGCCACGTGTCGGTCAAACTTGACGAAAGCACTTCTGTGATGTGTGATTTATCGTCATGGAAGTGGACACTTCCGTGATAATAATTTTGGTAATGTCATGGAACACTTCTACGACAACACAGGTATGACAATCTTGATTCTGTCATAAGTTTGTCATGGATGTACATGCATGACAAAAAACGCAACCTACTGTGACAAACACGTATCATCACGGAAGTGTATTTTTTTGTAGTGAGAGGGGTGTTAATGTGGTCGTGTGTTGGTGTTTGGGGGAGAGAACGACTTCTCTATGTGTGTGTGTGGTGGTGGTGGTGAGGGGGGGGGGTTGACTTTAGATAAAGAGTGAGGTGTCTATATTTGAGGGACTTTAGCGTAATTGAGATATTGTGCACTCATGGTTGATCAATTTGTTTCACAGTTTGTACTATGAGATAACGATACTTTTGAACATGCGTGATATACCTTGATGTACCAGAATTACAAATCTAAGATTGGAATTTTGGAATTCGACTCCATCATTAGCTTTTGTAATTCATTTAAACGGAGGTACATTTTTTAAGCCGGGATTTCTGATTTCAAATTCATATATCAAACCTAGAGATATACACATACGGGCATGTTCAAACTTTATAATCATCCACTTTATTCATACACATACACACTTTTGCTTTTGTCATCATATTTAGGATAAACACATTTGGAATTTCATTTGAATTGGACCGTATGATGGTATTTGCTTGTAGTAGCTCAATGATCCATATTTGAATTGAATGGACAATCTAAGTTTCGAGTTGGAGACATTGATTTTCAAAATTTGCACATTTTTTTGCGTGCAAAACAAACAAATTGTTGGCCATGATATCATAGTCGGCCGTACATGAGCAGAATACTTATAATTTTAGGTGCCAAAAGCTTTCAAACTTCCCGCTCACATAGAAATATCACGCGCCCGAAAGTTTAGCCCTGCGATATTCTTGTTTTACCCCTGCCACATAAACAGAAAAGGGCTGCTTTGGTAACTCCATTGTTTTCCCCTCTTTGCCCCCAACATTCTTTCCCAGAGCCCCTCCCCTTCCCCTCCTCGACCCCCCCAACCATGGTAAGCCGCCGAATCTAGTCCTCCGCCACAACTGTGGACCTCACACCCCGCCGGATCTACCTTCCTCACCTTGGAACCCCCAACTGACAACTCACCACTTCACCGGAGCCGCTTCAGCGATTGGCTTGTCCACCGCTCCAGATCTCCTTGACCGCCATCATGGTCCACCGCACCGGATCTGCTTAACTAGCGCCCTCGTCCACCACAGCGTAGGCCCTTCATTGACTCCCTCGTCTGCCCCTTCGCTGGCCCTTCATATAAGCCCTCGTCCGCCGCAACAGATCTGCCTCACCGAAAGCACTGTACAACGCGCCCGCCAAAGCCTTCGTCCACTGCACCAGACCCGCTCCACGGACGACATATTCAACTCCACCGGCCCTGCTTTACCAACGCCACAGCCTCATCAGGTTATTTCGATTTGTATTCCTTCATTTTTTTCTCTTTATCATGCAACTGTTCACTTACCACATATGAGCTTTCTTGTATGTCGACGGGCGCCGCAACCCGTAGCACCGGAGCCGCTTCAGCGACGGCGACAGCCGGCCCAAACTCAACCGCAACACGAGCACCATCAATGATCCTTAGCTATCAAGTATGACAACAATACCCATACGCCGGGGAGAATCAGGTACTATTATACAATGGCCGGCGCCTACGTTCACTTTCCTAGCATAAGCACCGCACCTTTGAATTTCTTCAGGGCATCATTCAGTTTTTCATGAGACGCATTATTCTGCTTGCACCTATAGGGCCATACTTCTGGCAGTGAACATGTTACATGTGCTAAATTACATACATGTGCACATATAGTTAATATGCTTTAGTTTTGTTCTGATGCCACCTGTTGGTTCCATCAGATTACTTAATGTTCTCTATGCTTAATTACACATCAGCAAACTAGCATGTGGTTCCGTTGCTTTTTGTTTGTTTTACCCTACATTTTTTGATGCTAGCTATTACATCACTGCTCCGAGCCTCTGTTCATTACTTGTCTGTGTGTTCATGATCTTCCCAAGTTGCATGACTAATTTTATGGTTCTATTAATTATGGAGCTGCCAACCCCATCAAGCAAAATATTCGTTCTTTTGGGGCTGGCACCTCGAACAAGCATAAAAATAGAGGGAAGCAGATATATTGTCGTGTATGCACACACCCTTCTTTCATTAGTTTAGATGAACCATTGATGATCAATTTGGACCAGTGCATGCGATTAAATTTAATTTTACCTAAATAGAGGGTGCAGAATAAACTACAACAACTAGATTTGCAACCACGGGATGCTGACGATATCTTCAAAGAACATTGCAACAGCAGCGAGGCTTCACAGCAACATATGGTAAGCCAGTGTGTTTTAGTACATGTGAAATGTAATGCGAGTGGGATGCTTTCTTGGCTTGTGCCCTCAACCTGTAATCCTACCGAATTACAAATAGTTCAGTTGTCTGCTTTGTTGTATTGCTTGATTAGAATGCTTGTTTGTTGTTACGCTATACCTGAGTTGGCCAATATGTCAGCAGTACCTGCTATACTATCGTAAAGAAATGCATGCCTATTTCATTTTAGTCCTTAATTGTTCCTCTCAACTTCATCACAAGACTGTCTTCGTAGTTTATATGAGGCCGCACTGTTAAGTGCTTTGTCAGATTATTTCAACTGCTTAGATGCCTTGGCAACTTAAATATAGCGGTGGTACACTCCCTTCAAGTTTCATCTTACCATTTTAATTTATTTTCGTCTAATGCTGCTTCAAACCATTTAAATATAGTTTCCCATGCTCGGCAATAATTTGCCTGTCGTTTACCATGTAAGCTTACTGCCTAGATCATACGATAACTATCTCTTACTTATGTCCAGTGGAAACCTTTCAGGATGCCGTTCACACTAGGACACAATGTACAACCCCAGAATCTATTTGTGGAAGAAGTGTGCCATCCATGTCACCAGATGGTAGCAGTTCAGAGGTAACACCGTCGGAGAGCAGTCTGAGCACAGATATTATAGTGCTTGAGGCTCTACTAGAGGTAGAAAGAGATGGTGTGGCTGCCATGAATGAGGTAATCTTTATCTTGAGGTTGGAAATTATGGAATTAGCGGCACGCATTATGCAAGCAACCCAAGAATTCGAGGAAGTAAGAATGTTGCATTTGAAGACGGAGGAGGTCCTGCTGTTTCTGCTATCTGAAGCCCAAGGCAATCCCAGTTCTTCTTTAGATACCAGTTGAAATTGTCATTACATTATTGTACTTGCATGTTGTGTCATGTCTCTGAATGGGTTATGTTGCAAGACTCCCTATGTTGTCCATGTGTTGTAATGATCGGGATTTTTAGGCGAGGTAATCCTCAGTACTTGTATGATTGACATAAGGTGAACTGTTTTTCATGTGAGCATATTGTATTGGATGAAATAACTGTTTGACTCAGAGTGTATCCAACCTACTGAATTCGAAGATCACGGCATTTTTAAATCATAATTATATATAAAGGTGGAATAAATCTTTGTTGTGGTTTTGAAGAAATAAATAACAAAACATATAATTATCTATGGATATTCGTAATCGAATACAAATTGGATTTGAATTTAGTTTCCCAGGGCCCAGGGCAAACGTGAATGCTAATTCTCCCATGTTTTGAATGAAGCAGCTAAACACCCACTATAATTTGTGGGCTGCCCGAAGCAAGTGTTTGCGAGATGGAAATTATTGTCTACCCCTGACACTTGACATCCTTATTACACAGCTGTTGATAGGGGTAGACTAGTAACTTCAATCAGATGTAACACGACGGCCTCTGAGCCCATTCAGACACGGTAGGCGCCAAACGTGGGTGGCAAAACACATTTGATTCAAGCTCGTCCGAAAGACATGTGTCTCTTCCTCCATTTCCCCATTCATACACGGTGGGCGGCAAAACAAACTCTCCTTGTCCGAAATCGATGTAGGCTAATATTTTAAATAGGGGCAGATGAGTAACTAACATCAGACGTGACACAATCGCCCTACCTGTCAGCCCCGTTCATACACCGTGGGCGCCAACCGTGGGTGAAAAAACACCCTCTCCTCACCCGAAATAGTTAACGGCAAATATTTGGGAGATGCGAGATTACCGTCCTATCCCCAACCGACGCGATGTCTAAAATTTTAAACGGGGGATAAGCTCGTAACTTTCCCCCATTTCAGAGAAGCGCGTCCCAAAGTTTGAGATCCCCCTCCCCCCCATTTCCCCATTCATACACCGTCGGCGGCATGACAACCTCCGCACTGCGGCCAGCCTCCTCCGTCCGCCACCCCATCCTCCACCTTGCCGGAGCCGCTACCCCTACCCCGTCGTCCACTACAAGAGATGGACGTCTCTCATCCACGGCGCTGGACCAGGATCCTTTCATCACCTCCTCTTGCTTCATCGGTGCCGTCGTCCACCTTGCCGTTGCCGCTCCTACGACCGCCTCGTCCACGACAATAGGATATATCCCCCGACCCGGCCGTCTGCCATCTAAAGTCTTCTTCCCCGCCGCCGACAGCCATCGCACCCACAGCACCCTCAACGTATCAGCATAGGCCTACACGGCATCGCAAGAGAGGTGGTACTCTTCCATATATGCTTAATTTATTGATCTCACCCGCAAAATAGATTGTAATTTGTTTACTGTACTTTTCTTGTCCGTACCAAATCGTAGTGGCTAGTTGAAAGCAAACATTGGTTGCGAAGTAGCTTTTGTCCGGTTTGCACCTTGAGATCCGCCATGGCACGGGCACTATACTCGTAAAAGCTTATGGTTTTCCCCCTTTATATTCACTACCATCATCGTAGGTGCTTCGTGTCGTGCTAGCACTGCTCCTCAAGACCTCAACCCAAATCTTACGTGTTGAAATACGAATCTGATATGATGCTCATATCAATAAAACAGAGAATGTTTAATTGGTCACCTAATGTTCCTATATTCGTTTCGAAAAGCATGTGCGCCACCCACTGGTCCAGCTAGTTCCACTTTACTGATTTTTCTCTTGATGCTTAGGATTTTCCCCTTTTATCTACTATACTATGATCTGCGTAGGTGCTTTCTGTCATACTAGCATTACTCCACCCTTCAAGCTAAACAACACGCACTCAGAATTCGAAAGCTTAGTTGTTCAAATATGATTGTGATTGTGATATGATTGTGATATGATTGTGATATGATACTCATATTAGTTAACCGACACATTTAATTGGTTAGCTAAAGGTCCCACTTGAGTTTCCAAATGCATGTCGCGGCATATAGAGAGACAGCATAATTGCATTTCTTTGTCACTTGTTGACCGTACTTTCTTGTCCATACCAAATCTTAGTTCTTATTTCAAACCAAACATCAGTTGCTAACTACCCTTTGTGCGGTTTGCAGCTTCAGATTTGCCATCCCACTGCCACGGTCAACACTGTACTCATCATGCTTATGTTTTCCCCATTTATGATGACCATAATCAGCCTACGTGGTTCGTGTCATAATAGCACTGCTCCACCCATCGAGCTAAACAAGCTTAGTTGTACAAATTCATATCTGATATTATTGCTGATATTAGTAAAACTGAGAGATGTTTAATTGGTTAGCTAAATGTTCCTACTTTAGTTTCGAAATGCATGTGAGCCACATATGGAGAGACCGGAAATAATAGTATTTCTCTGTGCGCTCTGGTTCATCATGGGCGGCCAACCGACATTGTATTGAAAGACTTGTAATATCTTCAATCTTCTTTCTCTTCTGCTCTTCTTTAAGATGATACTCTTCTCTTGCGGCCGACTGGTCAGGTCAAGTTGTTCTCCCTTAGTATATTTTGAATCTGTCAGGTCAGGTCGACTTGTTCTTCTTTACTACATGTTGAAGCTGTCATCTGCGAAGTGTCATCACTTCTGGAGCTCTCATATTTTGAGTAGTAGGCCACATTATATTAATGCACACAACAAATTACAGCATGCATGGCATCTTTTAAAAGAATTGTAGAGATAGCAGAAAGGGGCATACAGGGAGGCAGTATTGGATTAGAATCACTTCTGCATTACAAAGAAAATCTCACTTGTTTTTATGTTTTCATGCATGTCATATATTGAACATTATCAAAATGAATATGAGAATGGGCGCACGAGAGGAATATTGCGGAATGATCCACTGGCTAACAAACTTGGCATGGTGGAGGATGGCCTATCTTATTCACCCATCAAGGTGCTTGCTCTAACTTTGCAAAGTTGTATTGGTCACACATATTTTGCATCTGACCTCTTGCATTACTTCCACTTTGTTACACCATCAGCTTAGTTTAAGCATCATATATGAGTATATGCCATACCTATCCATTTTCTGTACCTTTTCCATGTGTCGTCACACTATGTTTTTTCAGTCAAATGTTGTTCTTTCGTAATAGATGTCCAAAAGGAAGTGGGTGAGTGCAGATCCTCAAGGAGTACAAACTAGGTATTTGGAGAAGGTAGTGATACCTGTTAAATCAGATAGATCAGCAGCCACAGAAAACACAGGCCCAACTGTACCACACTTTACCCCTACTCCAGTGGCCAAACCCCTGTTAGAACTGCTGGAAGCCCAGTGTCAGGTACTGTCTATGATATCAATTCAAAATTTGAACTCCTAAATTTCCGCTTGTGCCTTACCTACTCTCTTGTATGAAAACTAATTTCAGATGAATCTCCTTGCTCAAAGGATCATACGATCTCGAAACAATAATGGGCTCTGCATTGCTCTTGTCAGTACCTCTCTCCCTTTTGCCTTGTAACGCTGTACTTAATTAATTGCTATTTGATTATGTATCATCAGTCTGCACCTGAGCTTCATTATCCTCTGTTTCTTCCAATATTATTTGATCTATATTTACTCTTTGCAAAATGTAGAATAATGGCAACGCTTATAAAGAATTTTCTTTGGGGAATTTATTGAATTATCCTTGCATCAACATGGAGAAGGGCTTTGTCCACCCCGTGTTAACATGTAATGTAAGTTCATCCTTCTCAAGCCTTCAAACTTTGTTCTAGTATAGATTTGGATAGGCATCATTTCCTCCACTGTTGTTTGCTTTGCTGTTTACATCTGGTTGGATGTTTGCAACAACTACCAGTTTCAAATTGTAGTTGTAAAAACATGTTCCTTATGGAGAACAGATCCATTTATTTTCTTATATAATTCTAAAACTTGTTACGTTTCTCCTTGTTTCTCTTTCAAAGTCGTATCTCTTACGCCAGGCAGAATGTTATGGAAGATAGTGAGCCAAACCATCTTGAGGACAGCGAGATGACCCCAAGGTCCTGTCTTAATGAAGACAGTGAGTTGAAGCTACTCATCAGCAGGTGTGAGACAACCTCTGTGCAGTCGCTGCCTCAATCAGTTCGACTTCTTCAGTCTCAACTTAAAGCGGAAAGGCTTGCTTCAGCTCAGCTCCGACTTGAAGTCAAAGATGCAATGAAGATGTCAGAGGACTGTCGTGCACACCATCATGCCTTAAATCTAGTGTTGATGCATCTATCATTGACACAACTAAGGTCTACTCAGCTTCTTCAGCTGTTTGGGGGGCCCGACCTGGCCAGGCCTAGTGCCTTCTAAAGTGCTCTCAGTTTTGTATATTCTTTTGTCGGCGCGTTTATTTGCACTGGTGGTGAACTTTGATGCCCAGTGGATGTAATATGTGTGATAGCCGTGATAGCCTAGCGTAAGTTGCTTGCTTATTTATTTCCTTGTTGTCTTGTTTATTTGTTTGCTTGTAGTCATAGTAGTTCTTTTTCCGCGGTTTGCTAGTGGCTGCAATAACCTATTTTTTAAAACTAGACCACAATAACCATGGGCTAATATTTACTGTAGTGACACTGGGCCTCCTACGGGCCATAGAAACAGTGGGCCTTCTACGGGCCGTAGAAACAGTGGGCCTTCTACAGGCCGTAGAAACAATGGGCCTTCTACGGGCTGTATCACCAATAGGCCTTATACGGGCAGTATTATCGATTGGCCAAACATGGGCCAATAACAGGCCGCAGTATGGCCGTAAACGGGCTAGAGTTGGAATCGTCCGTTCATGGGCCGACCATAATGGGCCATCGTTAATAGGCCGTATTTGATGACGCTATGAAAATGGCCCAACGTATTACGGGCCGACTATAACCACGGGCTGAATTTGGCCCACAAGCAGAAAATGACAGTAATGGGCCGTAAGTAAACGAATGCTGGAAATGAGCCCAAGAATAAATGGGCTCTGAGAAGGCCGAAAGATAACATGGACTAAAAATGGCCCAACGGAATAATGGGCCGTTAATGGGTATAAAGTGATACACTGTTCATTACGGGCCAGTTTCACCACAGGCCGTTTATGGGTGTAAAGTGATACACTGTTCATTATGGGCCAGTTTCACCACGGGTCGTTAATAGGCCAAGAGTTACATAAGGCCTCATATGGGCCGAAATACGTCATGGGCCTTACATGGGCCAGAAGTGAAAATGGGCTGGAATCATATTGGATGGCCCAGATGACGCTACTGGGCCTAATTCGGATAGGGCGTAATGGGCCTTGGGTTAGCGGGCTGTAAATGGGCTATATACGAACATGTCGTTAACAGGCTTTACATGGGCCGGCCCGCCATCTTTTGACCAAGTCAAACGGGCCGGCCTTTTCACAGGAATGGGCCACTGTTGGGTCGTGCCATGTGTGGACGTATCATAGGCGTCTTCTGTCCAATGAGTGGATGACATCTGTCCCAACGATGAGCCGACACGTGTTTCCTCCAGCCAATGATGATTTTACACGTGGAAAATCCCCATTGGTCGGGGCTGTTAACGGGTTATCGGATCCAAAACCCGACCCGATAGCTTAACGACGCTCCGTTACGGTGGATGCCATGTGTTGGTAACCCTTGACAAAAGCACTTCTGTGACGCGCGATTTATCATCATGGAAGTGGACACTTCCGTGATGATAATTTTGGTAATGTCATGGAACACTTCTATGATAGCACAGGTATGACTATCTTGATTCTGTCATAAATTTGTCATGGATGTACATGCATGACAAAAAACGCGACCTACTATGACAAACACGTATCATCACGGAAGTGTATTTTTTGTAGTGACCCAAGCACCGGTCCACCCACATATCAAATTATCAAAGTATCGAACGTGAATCATATGAGCATGATGAAAACTAGCTTGACGATAATTCCCATGTGTCCTCGGGAGCTCTTTTCTCATTATAAGAAATTGTCCAGGCTTGTCCTTTGCTACAAAAAGGATTGGGCCACCTTGCTGCACTTTATTTACTTTCATTGCTTGTTACTCGTTACAATTTATCTTATGACAAAACTATTTGTTACCTACAATTTTAGTGCTTGCAGAGAAAACCTTACTAAAAACCGCTTGTCATTTCCTTCTACTCCTCGTTGGGTTCGACACTCTTACTTATCAAAAGGACTACGATAGATCCCCTATACTTGTGGGTCATCAGTTTGCGGCGTCCTTCTCCGGCCACCGTCGACCCAGTATTGGTCGGCTCCAATGGTGTCTTCTCTCCCCGATGTTCGCCACCGCAAGCGATCCGGTCGGTCGCGGCTTCAGCGATGGGAGAAACACGCAGTGGCTCGACATTCGGCCACGCATCAAGTTGCGGTAATTGAGCCCGATGAAACTCTCTACGGCCTGTTCGATCTATCGACTAGCTCCGTCAAGACCACATCCGAGTGTGATAGCAGCCACCCTGCGGCTGAAGTCTTGATGGTCGACGGACCACATAGTCCACCTGGTTTTCGTCGTGGAGACGGCAGGGATGGGGGCGGTGATCCGTCACGCGTCCATGAGGAGTACCATCCCGAACCCCTCTCTTCCCAGCAGAGGGAAGAACTTCGTCGCTGCAATATGGATGCACTTCACACACCCATCATTAGAGAAACCCCCGAGGCTCGGGCCTTGGAAGCGGTGCGCTTGGCTAATTTGGCTGAGCACACTCGACTGGAAAACCTCCAGCGCGCTCTCGACGAGCATGCTCGGGAGCGGATTCTCGAGTCCAGTCGACGACAACTTTGCCCGCCTCCGCCTAAGGTATACCGCACTCCGATTCAAAATCTCACAGCTGCGGCCCGAATAGCAGAGTCAATTCAACCTTCCCAGTCAGAGGCTGGCAGAGGTTTGATGCAGATCCAGGCCTTACTACGGGCACCAGGAGAGCTGAACACAACAGTGTCTCAGTCGCAGAATAGGATTCATAGCAGATCCATGGTGGCAGATATTGTCCAGATGGCCCACAGTCCAAGATCGCCCCTGCAGCGTGAGGGCCATGGGCAGTAAGATCACCGACTCGACCGCGACAATTGTCGTCGAATGCCCACACCTCCTCCAAGGAGTGCATCATATGTGCCTCGGCAGTACGATGACAGACGCCTTCACAGCGGAGAATGTAGAGCACCAGTCGACCCAAGAGAGCCAGACTTTGATGCAAGATCTATTCTCGTTCAAGATTTAGTCGACCAGAATAGAGCGCAGAGGGAAGACCTTGGCAGAGATCGTCTGACTGGCAACAGAGTTCATGTTTTGGGTCCAGAGTGTTTCAGCAGAGCCATCAGTGCTGCAGTGATTCCTCCCAACTTCAGGTTAGCTACTGGAGTCAGCAAGTTCACTGGGGAGTCCAAGCCTGAAACTTGGCTTGAGGATTACCGGGTGGCTGTGCAGATTGGTGGCGGGAATGATGAAGTGGCAATGAAGCATCTTCCTCTGATGTTGCAAGGATCAGCCAAGGCGTGGTTGACTCAGTTAGCCCCAGACAGTATATACAGTTGGGAAGAGCTCGCTCGAGTGTTCGTCAGAACTTTTGAGGGCACTTGCAAGCGGCCGGCGGGGTTGACAGAACTGCAGCATTGTGTGCAGAAACCGAGTGAGACTCTAAGGGATTTCATTCAGAGGTGGACCACTTTGCATCACACAGTGGAGAATGTATCTGAACATCAAGCAGTGTGTGCCTTCAAGGAATGCGTTAAATATCGAGAACTGGTCCTGAAGTTCGGTCGGACTGGGGATATGACTCTGACTCAGATGATGGAAATAGCCACCCGGTACGCTAACGGAGAAGAAGAGGATTGACTCCGCAGCGGAAAGAGCAAACCATTTGGCCAAGACACCGGCGGAATTAATTCCAATCGGAAATAGAAACTTAAGGCCGAGCCTGCAGCACTTGGCAAAATTGCAGCACTGGTTCAAGGAAAGTTTAAAGGAAAACCTAAGCGGCCCTGGACGCCTAAGAAGGTAAAAGATCAAGCAGGAAATGATGTGTTGGATTTGCCATGTCACATTCATACGAAGAAGGATGAAGAGGGTAATCTGATTTATCCTAAACACACCACTCGACAATGTCGACTCCTGATCCAGCAGTTCCGAGAGAATCAACCCAGCAAGAAGGGGAAAGAGTCGTACAAAGACAAGGACAAAGAAGAAGATGATGGTTACCCGAAAGTCAATTCCACCCTGCTGATTTTCGCTGATGTCGAGAGCAAGAGTCGGCTGAAAGTTATCAACAAAGAAGTGAATATGGTTGCCCCGGCAACAACGACCACATACCTGAAATGGTCTCAAACAGCCATCACATTCGACCAGTCTGATCACCCTGCGCGTATAGCCACCACTGGGAGGCAAGCATTGGTGGTCGACCCAGTGGTCGAAGGCACTCGACTGACCAAACTGCTAATGGATGGTGATAGCGGCTGAATATCCTTTATGCTGAAACCTTGAAGGGGATGGGCATTCCGATGTCCAAACTTAGCGAGAGCAATATGAGTTTCCATTGTGTTATCCCTGGAAAGAAAGCCGAATCACTTGGCCAGATCGCCCTTGACGTAGTTTTTGGTGATTCCAAGAATTACCGTAAGGAAAAGTTGACGTTTGAAGTTGTGGATTTCTAGAGTGCTTATCATGCCATTCTGGGTAGGCCTGCCTACGCGTTTTATGGCTCAACCATGTTACGTGTACCTCAAGTTGAAGATGCATGGCCCCAGAGGTGTGATCACAGTTACTGGCAATCGGCAAAAAGCGGAGGAATGCTTCCAGAAGGGTTCCAAAATTGCCGATGCACAAATGGCAGCAGTTGAATTTCAAGAATATTAGAAGAATGCAGATTCAAGCGATTTACTCCGAGCTAAGAGGCCTGTCATGGATTCTGCATTTCAGTCGTCTGGTGAAACGAAGCCGATTCATATTCACCCGACCGATCCCAATGCCGCACCGACTCAAGTCTCAACAACACTCGACAGCAAATAGGAAGAAGCGCTCATCCAGTTCCTCCGTGAGAACTGGGACATCTTCGCATGGAAACCTTCCGACATGCCGGGTGTACCCAGAGAACTGGCTGAGCACCGTTTACGCGTCGATCCCAAGATAAAACCCGTTAAAGAGCATCTTCAGCGGTCCGCCATGCAGAAGAGAAAGGCAATTGGCGAGGAAGTGGCTCGGCTCCTAGCAGCAGAGTTCATTCGAGAGATCTACCACTCTGAGTGGCTTGCCAATGTAGTCATGGTCCCTAAGAAGGACGATTCACTTCGTATGTGCATCAATTTCAAGCATATCAATCGGGCCTGCCCGAAAGATCATTTCCCTCTCCCCGCATCGATCAAATTGTTGACTCGACTGCAGGGTGCAAGCACTTGTCTTTTTTAGATGCATATTCCGGGTACCATCAGATCCGGTTGTATGGTCCCGATGAAATAAAAACGGCTTTCATCACCCCATTTGGGTGCTTTTGCTATGTCACCATGCCATTTCATCTTAAAAATGCCGGAGCCACATTCATGAGGATGATTTAGAAGTGCCTGCTCACTCAAATCAGTCGGAATGTGGAAGCATACATTGATGACATTGTGGTCAAGTCTCGTAAAGGTTTCGACCTACTAACCGACCTCGCAGAAACCTTTGCCAACCTAAGAAGGTGTGATATCAAGCTTAATCCGTCAAAATGCACATTCGCAGTTCCAGGTGGAAAGTTACTCGGTTTCCTCATTTCCGAGCGAGGGATCGATGCAAATCCAGAAAAAGTCGATACCATCCTCTGAATGAAATGCCTTGTGCGTGTGCATGGCGTTCAGAAGCTTACTAGTTGTTTGGCCGCCTTGAGTCGATTCATCTCTCATCTCGGTGAAAAGGTCTTGCTCTTTACCGATTGATGAAAAAATCTGATAAGTTTGAGTGGACTGATGAAGCTGAAGTAGCATTTGCAGAGCTCAAAACCCTGCTTTCCACCCACCCGGTGCTTGCTGCGCCAATCAGCAAAGAACCTTTACTGCTTTACATTGCAGCCACTGGACAAGTTGTCAGTACAGTACTCACGGTCGAGCGGGAAGAAGAAGGAAAAGCTTATAAAGTTTAGCGCTCAGTGTATTATCTCTCTAAAGTTTTGACTCCATCCAAGCAGAGATATCCACATTATCAGAAGCTTGTCTATGGAATCTATATGACCATGAAGAAGGTTGCACACTATTTCTCCGATCATTCCATTACAGTCATCAATGATGCACCATTATCTGAAATTCTGAACAACAGAGATGCAACTGGTCGAGTGGCGAAATGGGCGATTGAACTCCTCCCGTTGGATATCAAGTTTGAGGCAAAGAAAGCTATCATGTCCCAGGCAATCGCAGATTTCCTTGCCGAGTGGATTGAGCAGCAACTACTGACTCAAGTTCACTCGAAACATTTGACCATGTTCTTCGATGGCTCCAAGATGTCGAATGGTTCTGGTGCTGGGATAGTGTTGGTATCCCCCCGTGGAGACAAGCTTAGCTATGTTCTCCAACAATGAAGCTGAATATGAGGCACTTTTGTATGAGTTGCGTATGGCCATTTCACTCAGCGTCCGTCGCCTTATGGTCTACAGTGACTCATATTTGGTGGTTAATCAAGTGATGAAAGAAGGGGATGTCAGGAGCCCGGCCATGACTGGTTATTGCAATGCAGTAAGAAAGTGGGAAAAGAAGTTTGAAGGGTTGGAGCTTCACCATATACCCCGACTGAAAAATCAAGCCACAGATGAATTGGCAAAGATCGGATCTAAGAGAGAGGCCATTCCCGGCAACGTGTTTTTGGAGCATATTCACTCACCTTCAGTTCAGGAAGATCCTTTCACTGAAGAACCCCCACAACTTAAGAGCGCCACAGATCCGACTGAAGTTGAAATCCCAGCCGTGGTCGACTTAGTCATGGAGGTTTTGGTCGTCACTCCCGGCTGGACAGTGCCATATGTTGCATACATTCTTAGGAAAGAACTTCCAGAGGATGAAGAAGAGGCTCGATAGATTGTCCTACGATCTAAAGCCTTTACTGTGATAAAAGGTCAGTTGTTCAGAGAAAGTGTAATTGGAGTCTGCCAGAAATGCATCATGCCAGAAGAAGGCCGAATGATCCTCAATGATATTCACTTGGGGACCTGTGGTCACCATGCGTCCTCTCGGACCATCATGGCCAAAGCATACCAAGCCGAATTTTACTGGCCACATTCCAACGAGATGGCAAAAGAAATAGTAGACAAATGTGAAGGCTGTCAGTTTTACTCCAACATGTCCCATAAGCCTGCGTCAGCCCTGAAGACTATCCCACTCGTCTGGCCTTTCACTCTCTGGGGATTGGATATGGTTGGACCTCTGGGGACTAGCAAGAGTGGATTTACCCATGTGCTGGTAGCAGTCGACAAGTTTACCAAATGGATTGAAGTCAAGCCCATTAAAAACCTCGAAGCAAGTATAGCATCATCACGGATAATGGGTCGAACTTCGACTCTGACAAGTTTAGAGCCTTTTGTGCTTCCCAAGGCACAAGGGTCGATTACGCTTCAGTCGCCCATCCCCAGTCGAATGGGCAGGCTGAAAGAGCAAATGGATTGATTCTCAAAGGACTGAAACCCCGATTGATGCGTGACCTCAAGCACGCGGCAGGTGCCTGGGTCGACGAACTTTCATCGGTACTTTGGGGATTGAGGACAACTCCTAACCGGTCGACTGGACGAACTCCATTCTTCTTAGTCTACGGAGCCAAAGCTGTACTCCCGAGTGATTTGCTTCACAATGCGCCCCGAGTCGAACTCTTCTCAAAAGAGGAAGCAGAACAGGCCCGACAAGATGTAGTCGATCTCCTGGAAGAATAAAGAGAGATGGCCTTGATTTGGTCGACCATTTATCAACAAGACCTACGTCGGTTCCATGCCAGAAACGTAAGTGGTCGGGCATTTCAGGAGGGAGACTTGGTTCTTCGAGTGGACCACCAGAAACCACACAAGCTCGCTCCTGCTTGGGAAGGCCCCTTCGTCGTCACCAAAGTGCTCCACAATGGAGCATATCGTCTTTTCAACGTCGAGCACAATAAAGATGAGCCACACGCTTGGAATGCGGAACTACTCCGCCCCTTTTATTCTTAAGCATTCAGACTATTGAGATGTAATAAGAAATACCTTTTAGCTTGATTATCAAATACATAATTTTACAGTCTTCCGAATGTTCGTTGTTCATTTTTACATGTTCTAAAAATCCCCAGTGGGTGCCTTAGCTGCGAATCCGTTTCGCCTAAGTGGAAAAGAAAAATCCTACCGAGTGGTGAGCCATCCTCCCACTCGGGGGCTTAGTTGTGAATCTATTTCGCCTAAGTTTTAAAAAAATCCTACCGAGTGGTGAGCCAGCCTCTCACTCGGAGGCTTAGCTGCAGTCCAGTACTCGCCTAAGTGTTAAAAAAATCCTACCGAGTGGTGAGCCAGCCTCTCACTTGGGGGCTTAGCTGCAGTCCAGTACTTGCCTAAGTGTCAAAAAAATCCTACCGAGTGGTGAGCCAGCCTCTCACTCAGGGGCTTAGCTGCATTCCAGTACTCGCCTAAGTGTGAAATATCCGACCGAACAGTACGGGTCGACCATGACCAGCCCCCCCCACCGGGGGCTGCACCGTTAAGAAGGACGAGATTGTGCGGGCGATCCTCT